>NC_069499.1:215827930-215890430 GCF_027579735.1 Bombina bombina | reverse complement strand
CAGAGGCTGGCTAGTTCTCGTGGAGGTAATTTGATTATTTGTACAGATTGATCTATGGTCTGACTTGTATATTAAAATCATATGGGTCCAGAATAGGGAACCTTCTAGTTTCTGTTTGTCCCAAGCTAGGGACATTAATAGAGACGTTCCACCAGATTCTATCATTACCTACTAAATGAACGCTAACGTAATACAATGTAGTCTTAGGGTTTATTTAAAAAACAGTTGCTATGCTTGTAGGGAGAAACAGTGACCATCAATCAAGCTGTGGGAATTGTTTTATCAAAGAGTGAATAAAAGCCTCCTGGATAGTTTGGCACAAACATGCACATTCTGTTCATTTCAGAATTCAAAGGGACAGTCTACCATATAATTGTTATTGTTTTAAAAGATAGATAATCCCTTTATTACCCATTCCCCAGTTTTGCATAACCAACACAATTATATTAATATACACTTTTGAGAGGGGCATGGAACCTAACTCCCTCACTTCCCATTGACTTACATTATAAACTGGGTTTCAATTTACAACGGTTTCGATTTACAACCATTCCTTCTGGAACCTAACCCCGGCGTAAACTGAGGGCTACCTGTACTTTTTACCTCTGTGATTACCTTGTATCTAGGCATCTTCTTCCAGCCTCCTGATCACATGACTGTTTATTATCTATTGTCTTAAATTTAGCATTGTTTTGTGCTAAGTCCCAGGACCAGTAAACACAGCAGATTTGCATAATCAACAAATGCAAGATAACAAGACAATACAATAGCATTTACTCTGAATTTCAAATGAGTATTAGATTCTTTTCTAACACATTTTAAAGTTATATATATTTCCACTCCCCCTGTACCATGTGATAGCAATCAGCCAATCACAAATGCATATACGTATAGTCTGAGTTCTTGCACATGCTCAGTAGGAGCTGGTGACTCAAAAAGTGTAAATATAAAAGACTGTGCACATTTTTTTTAATGGAAGTAAATTGGAAAGTTGTTTAAAATTACATGCTCTATCTGAATCATGAAAATTTAATAAAGCCTGAGTGTCCCTTTCTCTGCCTGATAACTTTCTCTGCCTGATCACAGTGTTATCTATATGGCCCACGTGTACTTTCTGTCTCTTTGTGTTTAAAAGAGATTTACAAAGCATGTAATAAGAAGAGGCAGCCCTCAAAGGCTTAGAAATTAGCATATGAGCCTACCTATGTTTAGTTTAAACTAAGAATACCAAGATAAAAAAGCAAATTTGATGATAAAAGTAAATTGGAAAGTTGATTAAAATTAAGTCCTGTCTGAATAATGAAATTTTAATTTATACTAGACTGTCCCTTTTAATTTGCACAACCAATATTGCTATATTCCTATCTTTACGCTAATCGCGTTTGTAACGCGCCCATCACCAGTTGCGCACACATCCTCAAAGGAATGTTGGCTGCGCGCATAACCAAAATAATCAACATCCAGGTGGATGCAGATTCGAAATCCACCTGTATGCAGCGTAGGCAAACCCGAAGCCTTAAAAAAAACACGCAACTGCCCGTAAGAAAAATAAAAACACGTACCCGCCCGCACAAAGTATAATAAAAAAAACTAACCTCCCGCACAAAGTATTAACATACACCTAAACCGACAACCCTCACATTGCAAAACAATAAAGTAATTAACCCCTAATCTTCAAATAACATAATTAAAATATTAGCCCCTTAACCGCCAATCACCAACATCGCAGTAAACCTAATTAACCTATTAACCACTAAAACGCCAAACGCCCACAGCGCAATAACCCTAATTAACCTCTAAACTGCCAAACCCCACATCACATTAACCCTAATTAACCTCTAAACTGCCAAATCCCACATCACAATAACTCTAATATATTAACCCCTAAACCGCCAACCCCACCACAACGCAAATAACTACTTTAATTGCTAAGCCCCCTAACCTAACACCCCCTAAATTACAATTAAAAAAAAAAACTAACATTAAATTACAAAAAATCAAAAAGTCTAACATTACAGAAAAAAATAAACAAAATTATAAAAAAAAAATATACCTAATCCCTATAAAAATAAAAAAGCCCCCCAAAATAAAAACACCCCCTATCTAAACTACCAATAGCCCTTAAAAGGGCCTTTTGTAGGGCATTGCCCTAAGTTAAACAGCTCTTTTACCTCTAAAAAATACTAAGTCCCCCCTAACAGTAAAAACCTTAAAGTGGATGTAAAGTCACAGATAGTTGACAATGCCAAAAGCTTTATCTCCAAAAAATAGCATAAGTTTAATTCATCGTTTTTTTAAATACATTATATTAGATCTATTTATATACTTATCTATGTATATTCGTCTCGCTCTCTCCCTCCGCCCGCCATTTTGTTCCGCTTTTATTACTTTGATAGACACTTTACTCAACTAATAATCGGCCTTACCCCATGGCGTCCAGCCCCTTTTTCCAAACGTCATTTTTAATTTATGCGCATGCGTATTTTCTATGCGCATGCGTAAACAAACCACCTGGATTTTGAAGCAAGCGCTGCGCGTTCACGCTGTTCGCATGCGCATAAAAAGCCAGCAGCCACAACATTACTCTATTGACTCGGAACAGCAAGTAAGCAGTTGTTGCTTGCTGGAAAAGTATTCAATGAATGGAAACATTCATTGAATACTATGTAGCTTAGAGTTGATCACCACTCAAATAATTTAATTACATATTTACGATCGTGATCGCAATAATGTTGACTAACGCATGCGCAAATCATTCAGTTATAGGTAAACGCATGCGCACAAAAATAAGACAACGTGAACGAGCTTTGCTAATACGTCATAGAGCGGGTGGGACCGCTCTAGACGTTATGAGGAAGGAAACAGGGAAGTAATGGATGGGAGGAGCTGTAAGCAAAAACGGAGCTAAGTATAAAAATCAAATATAATCTTTGATTTTCAACTTTTTAATAAAAAAACAAAGCGGTTTGGCTAATACAGATAAAATGAATTAATATTTATTATTACTAACAGGAAAATTTACATTCACTTTAACACTAAAAAAAAAAATTAACTACCCATTGCCCCTAAAGGGGCATTTGTATGGGCATCGCCCTTAAAAGGGCATTCAGCTCTTTTTCAAGTCCAAAAAAACCCTAATCTAAAAAACAAAAAACCCCCTAAAAATTAAAATAAAAAAGCCTAAACCTAAGCCCGAAATAGATACTCATTGTTCCTGAAGTTCGGCGAAGAATGTCTTCCAGACAGATCCATCATCTTCTATCTTCATTCGGAGTGAAGGCTGCACTGCGCGGAGGTGCTTTCCCGATGCCTGGATCCTCAGCGGTGGTCCTCAATGGCGGCGTTCCTCGATGTCTGGCGTAGAATGGATTTGGGGTAGCTTGCATTCCTATTGGCTGAAATTTTTAAATCAGACAATAGGATTAGAGCTGCTGAAATCCTATTGGCTGTTTAAATCAGCCAATAAGATTTCAGTAGCTCTCATCCTATTGGCTGATTTCAAAATTTCAGCCAATAGGAATGCAAAATACCCCAATAAATATGGGGTACCTTGCATTCAATCGCATGAAGAGGAGCCTCCATGCCGCCGCTGAGGACCGCATCCAAGGACAGTCGCCATTGAGGACCGCTGCTGGGGATCCAGGCATCAGGAACACAACTCTGCACCTCCGCTCCACGCCGCCTTCACTCTGGATGAAGATGGATGATGGAACCGTTTGGAAGAAGACCTTCTCCGCCGGACTTCAGGAACAGTGAGTACCTATTTGGGGCTTAGGTTTAGACTTTTTTATTTTAATTTTTACGTTTTTTTTTTTAATTTTTTAGATTAGGGGTTTTCTGGGCTTGAAAAAGAGCTGATTGCCCTTTTTAGGGCAGTAAAAGAGCTAAATGCCCTTTTAGGGGCAATGCCCATACAAATGCCCCTTTAAGGGCAATGGGTAGTTTAGTTTCTTTAAGTGTTAGTTTTTTTTATTTTGGGGGGTTAGTAATTTTTTAGGTAAAAGCTGTTCAACTTAGGGCAATGCCCTACAAAATACCCTCTTAAGGGCTATTGGTAGTTTAGATTAGATTTAGTTTTTTTTTGGGTTGGCTTTTTTTTTTTTTTTAAAGGGGGTATTAGATTAGTAATATTTTTTATTTATTTTGGATAATGTTTGTTTTTTATTTTTTGTAAACTTATATTTTTTATTTTTCTGTATTTTTAGGTATTTGTTTAATTTAGGTTTTTAACTATTTTAAAATTTTAATTTAATTAGGGTTAATTTATGGGGGTGTTAGGTTAGGGGGGATAGTTGTTAGAAAAAATACTTTGCGTTCTGAGTGTCGGTTGGCGGTTTAGAGGTTAATTGTTTAATGTAGTTTTTTGCGCGTTGTGTTTTTTTTGCGGTTTAGTATTTAATATGTTAATTAATTCTTTGCGTTTTCTTTAAATGGCGGATTAGGAGTTAATTAATTTTATAAATTATATTACGATCTTTGTGCTTGGCGTTTTTTTTGTGGGTGCATGCTTTCCATCCGACACGAGTTTAACCCATTTCTGAGTGCTGGCAAATTGACCCAGCAGTACTTTGTAGATGCATACGTTAAGACAGAAGGTAATTGTTTTAGACAAAATCAGTCAAAATTAAGGGTTGAAAATTACACCGGTCTCATGAACCATCTTCAAAGTGTAGCTGCAGACCAGGGCTTTCTTCAAGGCAATGCAGTTATACTTCCATCTACATTCCAAGGTAGTCCAAGAAACATGGTACAAAATTACCAAGATGCCATGGCTATTGTTTGAAAGTATGGGAAGCCTGATTTTTTTTTTTTCTTTCTTCATAACCATGACATGTAACCTAAAATGGTCTGAAATTGTTGTTAAAGGGACAGTCAAGTCCAAAAAAATTTTCACGTTTCAAATGGGGCATGTAATTTAAACAACTTTCCAATTTATTTGTATCACCAATTTTGTTTTGTTCTCCTGATATTCTTAGTTGAAAGATAAACCTAGGAAGTTAATATGCTAATTTCTTAGACCTTGAAGGCCGCCTCTAGAGGGCATTAGTTCACGTGTTTCATATAGATAACATTGAGCTCATGCACGTGAATTTACCATGGAGACAGCTCTGATTGGCTAAAATGCAAGTCTGTCATAAGAACTGAAATAAGGGGGCAGTCTGCTGAGGCTTAGATACTAGGTAATTACAGAGGTAAAACATGTATAATTATAACTGTGTTGGTTATACAAAACTGAGGAATTGGTAATTAAGGGATTATCTATATTTTAAAGCAACAACAATTCTGGTCTTGACTGTCCCTTTAATCTCAAAGATGGTCAAGCAGTTTAATTTCGTCCTGATTTAGTAACGAGAGTTTTTCATTTTAAAACTTTAAGAACTTCTTGATGATATCACAAAGAAACCTGTTTTGGGTAAACCAGCTGCCAAAGTTCTTGTTATTGAATTTCAGAAACATCAATTACCTCAAACACATATTTTGCTTATTTTATCTGCAGAAGATAAGCCTAAAAATGCTGAAGCAATTGATAGCTTTATTTCTGCAGAAATACCGGACATTCAAGTCAATCCCTTGTTACATGCAATTGTTACCAAGCACATGATACATGGTCCCTGTGGGGAGCATAATCTAAGATCTCCATGTATGGTTGATGGTGTTTGCTCTAAGCAATTTCCAAAATCTTTCCAGGAAGAAACTTTGATCAATGTAGATGGTTATCCACGTTACAAGAGGTCCAAAAAAAATGTTTCTATTGAAATAAATGGAAATTTTTTTTGGTAACTCTTGGGTTGTACCATACAACCCATACTTGACATTAAAATACAACTGCCATATTAACATAGAAAGCTGTGCTTCCATAAAAAGTGTAAATTACTGAGCTAATATTGCAATTAAAGAACATGAAACTCTTCTTCATGAAGAGATAACTTCCTTTATGGATTCCAGATATGTCAGTGCTCCAGAAGCAGCATGGCAACTTTTTGGTTTCCATATGCACCATCAATCGCATACCATTGTGCGATTACAAGTTCACCTTCCTGGAGAACAGTCAGTATATTTTCCTGAAGATAATGTTGAAACTGCTGTAGAAGGAACACAATTAAGAGACACAACTTTGACTGCTTGGTTTAAGTTAAATCAAGAAGATTTGTCAGCTCATGCATTTCTTTACACTGATATTCCTCAGCATTTTGTTTTTCATAAAAAGACAACAAAATGGAAAAAAAAAAAAGAGTACACGATCTAGCAAATAACACTATTGGTCGCAAGTACTCTGTAAATTTAACTTCAGTTGTTGAGAGATTTTGTTTATGATTACTTTTACTCCATGTTAAAGGAGCAACTTCTTTTGAAAATATCCGAACAGTTGATGGAGTTCAATGTTACACATTTAAAGAAGCAGCTCAAAAACGTTGTCTTTCTGAAGATGATCAATCATGGGACTTAACTCTTCATGATCTCTTCTGCAACGGGTTGTTAAAACCACCCAGTATATCAAAGGGGCTCAGTTACCTACCATTGAAGATCTTCAAAGCAGACATAGTCTTTTAAAGGCCTATCGAATTATTCATGATCCTTTCCATGTTAGCAACAGACTATTTGCCCTTTTACCACCTGGGAGACGTTAGAGAAGCTTAAAAGGAAAAACTGCTAGATTACGGAATAGTTTTTTCCCAAGAGCCATTACTCTGCTAAATAATAACTTTTAAAAATCTCTCTTATGCTCATAGCCTTTTTCAACTTTTTAATTTTTTATCCTTCTGATGATTAGATCTTTTTATTATATTGAAGAAAGTGCTAAATTAATGGTTTTAATTTATTGATTGTCCTGTTTATGGTTCTTTTTCATCTCACTTTATATTCACATAACACATATAATATAAAATACACATATGATTCATATAAAACACTCATGATTCACATCATATATATAATGCAAATGTACACATGTGTGCAAGATGACTAATTTTTTATTACATTTTTTACACATATATATACTTTTTTGTATGGAACTGATTTTTTTTTGCACTTGCACTTTATTACACTTACATTGTACTTACTTTTGTGGTATAGAAATTTTCTGCACAAGTCACTTGAATTTTTTGCTATCTATTAGTTCTTACCATTATAGTGCTATCTGTGTATAGGATTGGTTAGATTTTCAAATATAATTTCGTTGTCTCTGTTTTCCTACTTTGTACAATGACAATAAAACGAATCTAATCTAATGAAGCTGCAAGTGAAATGATGCCTCGACTGCTTAGAGAACTTTTTGCTCATATTTGTGCTTTAGCATTTCCACCAAATGCTAAAGAGCTTTTTGAAAAGTACAAAGAAAAACTCTTTGAAGACTTTTCAAGACACCCTGGTCACACACCAGACTGTCAAAATTGTTTAAATTATGCACTCAGAGATATTCAGGATATCTTGATTGTTAATGGCAAAAATTGTAAGGATTTTGGTTTACCAAAAATCATCCAAACTATTTACCAGAAAACGCCAGAGACCTCTATGATGCTTTTTTTTAAATGATCTTCAAAGACAACGTTTTGAAGAAATCATTGCTGTATCAGAAAATGACACTTTACCACAAAGGTGTTATTTCCTTGATGGTCCTGGTGGTAGTGGTAAAACCTACATATACAAGACTTTGTTGAGGACATTTAGAGGAAACAGTGAGGTAGCATTACCTGTTGCTTCAACAGGTATTGCGGCAAATTTGCTTGAAGGTGGACGAACATACCACTCTCAGTTTAAGTTGCCAGTTCCTTTGTTGGATACTTTAACCTCTTCCATGAGGCAAACCTCTAATGATGCGCAAATGTACAGCTAAGATTATTATTTGGATGAATTATCTACCATTTCTTCCAGTGATGCACTCAGATGCGTCAAAAAACTCCAAGAGTTGATGAATAACGATAACAAATTCTGCTGGTAGGTGATTTTAGACAAACTCCTTCTGTTGTTGCACATGGACGTAGATCAGCTATAGTTGAAGCCAGCATAAAATTCAATCCACTCTGGCATAAGTTTAAGCTTTTGAAGCTGACAAATAATGTAAGATCTGTTGATCCTGTGTATAGCTCTTGGCTAATAAAGCTTGGAAATGGAATACTCACAAACAAGCATGGCTTTCATGAAGATATCTTTGAAATTCCATCTCAATTGATCTGTAAAGACTCCATTGTAAAGGAGATTTTTGGTGAACAGTTAAAAGATTCTGATGCTTTTAAGTTTGCCAAAATGGCAATTTTATGTCCAAAATATAGTGATGTTGAGAAGTTCTTAGTTTGTTAGAAGGTGAAACCTCTACTTTTATATAATATTTTTTTATATATTTATGACAGCAGTCCGTAAAAATACGGAGTTGCTACACCTGTAGCTTATATATATATATATATATATATATATATATATATATATATATATATATATATATATATATATATATATATATATATATATATATATATATATATATATATATATATATATATATATATATATATATATATATATATATATATATATATATACACACACACACAGTAATATAATACTTCCAGCACTGTTTCTTTTTTAGGAAAACATCCTTTATTAAAGTTTCAGAGGATAAAACAACTACGTTTCGGCCCTACATAGCCCTTATTCATGCTGTGTATTACAGGTAGAACACCTCAATTTATACCACCTGTGATTAACGCATGTGCATATCATCTTCTCTGCCATCTAGTGGACATTAAACAGTTTAGGTTCTACCTGTAGATTATAATAAAAATTTGTTTAAAAACAATTTCCAAAGTACAAAATAAATTGCCAACTATACAATTTTTAAACTAATCTTAAAGAGGGAAAAAAAACATAAGAATAGACAAAAACAAATTTTACAAAAACAAATGTAAATCATAATCTCTGTTTAATCCTATCGGATCTAGGGTGCCTAACTGATGTATCCATCAAACCTCTCTTTTTCATGGGATTTCCCTGTTACCCCCTCTCCTGAGTTACGGGATATGATAAATTATCTGGAACCTTAATTGACTAACATGCCCTGCCATGGTAAAATGGGCAGACACTGGCCGTGTCATGTCTCTATTTCTAATACTAGATTTGTGAGCGCTAATCCTATCTTTGACAGGACGAATAGTTCCCCTATATAGCCACACCCACATGGCCATTTAAGGAGATACACGACAAAATCTGTATCACATGTATAAAAAACCTTTTATCTCCCTTTTTTATTGTCAATAAAAACGTAGCTGTTGTTTTATCCTCTGACACTTTAATAAAGGATGTTTTCCTAAAAAAGAAACAGTGCTGGGAGTATTCTATTACTATATATATATATATATATATATATATATATATATATATATATATATATATATATATATATATATATATATATATATATATATATATATATATATATATATATAAAATCCAATTCATGGTACAGAAACAAAAAAACAAACAAAGCCATGACAGCACTTGAAACAAATTCTTTACAATCTTCCAAGCTATCAATGTTGCAAAGTTCATAAAGAGTATTCTGGTTACTTATTAGCAGTCTTCCAAAGCTGAAGAATGGTCATACCTGAATTGAAAATTTGTATAGAGCTAATATGGTATGCTACAACTTGAGCATACCTAGGAGAAGAAAAAAAAAAAGATGGGGAAAAAAAAGGTTATAATTCCCAACCTCACCCGCCGTTGGACACTATCCAACCCCCTTCCTCTATAGATCTGGAAATTGCTTGTTAGCAATAGTAAGTTCAATCGTCGCTGTGCCCATAAGGGGTGCAATTAGTTGTAATTGTATTTCCTTAGGGAAACTAATAATTACATTCCACCATTTAAGCAGAAAGCAATTGACTTGTGTTTCTGTATTTATTGATGTATCCATTTGTTCCATAATTAATTGATTTTTAAGTTTTATATTTGCGTTCTGACAGATTTGGTGCTTTGTTGGATTTCCAATATTTCAGAATCATTAATCTGCCTACCATTATTATGGAATTTAGTTGTCGTCTATGTTTATATGAACCTATTTTTTGTCCATCTATGAAAAAAAAAGACATGTTCTGCCAGAAGTTGGAATTTCAAATCTGCATTAAAAGCTTTGCATTTATGACATAGAGCACCAGAATTATCCCATTTTGCTTTCCTGCTAGGTGTAATATATGCTCTGTTTATTAATTTAGTATGGGATTCTCGCCATTGAGGTAGGCACTGTTGATGCATCTGCGAGCGTGAAGCTTTTATATATATAGTTTCTGGTGGTGCCTGCCAGATTTCGGCTGTGTACTCCACATTTTCCCTCCCTTTTATGTCATGATTGTTTTATATAATGAAGATGTCTTATATTTCCCTATTTTAAAAAGATCGATAGACGTCTGGAGGGTACTCCATGCTCGTTCTTCTGTAGGCTTAAATAAAAATTCCTTCAGAAAATGGCGAACCTGAAAGTAGGGGAAAAAATCTTTATTCGAAATCTCAAATTCTTTAGATAAATCCTGCAATGATCTACAGACCCCTGATCCCTTTTCTCTTAACTGATCCAAATAGGTTGTTGCTATACCTGTAGCTTTTATTTTTATATATATATATATATATATATATATATATATATATAAAAAATATTTTGTATATATTTATGACAGCAGTCCGTAAGAATACGGAGTTGCTACACCTGTAGCTTAAATATTTATATAAAAGCAGACTTGCCAAATAGGGTGTTGCTACATCTGTAGCTTAAAAAATAAATAGACTATTAAATTATTAAAAAATAGTCAACAGGCTGGATATGTAGCCTGCATATAGTTCCCTCATTGTTGGGATCACAGTCATGCATTCGGGAAATTACTCCAGTTGTATTAATAGACATATAGGTCAGCTAATAATGTATAGCAGTAGTGGGCAATTACCGGCCCCCCAGATGTTATGGACTACATCTCCCATGATGCTTTGCCTGCATTATGGCTGAAAGAGAATTATGGGAGATGTAGTCCATAACATCTGGAGGGCGGATAGTTGCCGACCCCTGATGTATAGGGACCTGATTATGACTTGGCAATTAATTTATAAACCATGTTTTTTTTTTTTTTTTTTACCTCTTCAAGATGCATTATTTTTGTTCTGCAGATTGTTTGAAACTAAACTACATTCTGTTTTAAACCCACTCTCTAACACTTACTGGTTACTGTCTTCAGCTGGCAACACAAATGTTTATTGCTTGCAGATCTTATCTTAAACGGACATCAGACATCAAAAAGGCAAAAAGTTGTGTTCAAATATCTGCAAATCAATAGATTCTTAGGCCAAGGGTCAACAAATTAAAGTGCTAAGAAGCCACTGGTACCTTTAAAATTAGGCCTTGGTGACCTGGTTTAGAGCCACCAAGACACCTATTGGTGCCCCCCCCCCCCAGCCACACATAAAATTTAGCCTGGTGAGGCTGGATTTTTTTTTTCTAGGTCTCACAGCTGTAAAATACAAATCCAACTTTGTCCAAGCCCTGACTCTAATACGTCCTTCTAAGCCTCTTTACTGATGACACAATATGGAGTTGAATAACATATAGGGATAGCCAAAAGCTGCATGCTACTAAATTTTGAACACATACGCCAAGCCCTGGGTTAGGGATTTGCAGCATTTAAAAAAACACACAAAAAAACTAGGTTGCAGAATATAACTTCTGGCAGCATAGGTCAAGCACAAGTTATAGACAAAGCAGTCATATTTCTGTCATTGAGTACTAAAATGTCACATTCGTCTCACAGATTTTCCTTGATTTGCAAGTTTAGCAGATTCTGTGTGCTGATGGTTACAAAACCATTCTACTTCTGTTTGTATACAACTGATGGTTTAGTCCAGAAAGTGTTTGTTCAGTTGTTTTATTTCATATTGTATTGCTCCCTGTGTACGAATTAGAAATTTAGGTTACTAATATTAAAGGTCATTGACATTTAAAAATATTTGTATTTAAAAAAATTTTTTTTTAAGGGATTAGCAAACCTGTAATTACAAAGATTTTCTGTAGTCCTGTAATGGACATACTACTTCACCAATTGCCTTATTTAGAGGAGCCAATACGGACTTGTTGCTGGGGTAGAAAAAGCGAGCGTTGTCTTTTGTTAGCAAAACTCACATAGCTTTTCTGTATCTTATCACCTCTGCTGAAGCCAATTAGGTAGAGAGATTAGTCACAGCTGGAAAACCCACACATTTCAGACCTAATTTGTAGGAAAAGGGGGAAAGAAATAATAAAAATATATTGCAATCTTTTTGTTGCTACACATAATTGAACGTCTGGAGGAGGATTGGCTCTCTTTGATGGACAGGTTGTCTGCTTTAATCATATTTTAGCAAATTTACATTTATTTCTTCAATCTGTGCATGCGCGCCTGCACGTGAACTCTTGCGGGCGTGCTATCTGGTGTGCTAGATGTTAATGTTCCGGGGATTGCATTTAGGATATCTGTGTTGTGGGCTAAGTGTCAAGATAGTTACTTTAGGTAGTAGCCGGTAGTAAAGACATTACTCTAGCTTGGAGCTGGTGTAAATAAGAGTAGGGTAGTGATTGGTTAGAGTGAGCAATTAATTGACACAGCATAGTAATGCTGCTGTCACAAACATCATTTTGCATCCCATAGAAAATGAAGGAATTCACTAAGCTATTTGGTTATCTAATTTATCACCTCTAATTTCAAGGTGCGTGACACACAAATGATAACAGCAGAGCTACTGTTAGTTTGAGACTCACTAGCTATTAAATGCAGCCATTGTAGGCAGTATTAAACATTCTTTTTCAATACTTTTACTTGTATTGCATGACATTTAGTTAACTGTGGGCAAAAAAGGGTTAAGCACAAAATCCTTAGGTTGTAATAATCGTTAATCAGAGGTGTCACGTGAATACATTAAAGGAAATGATTTATTTAAATTGTTTGGTGTGTTCTGTGAAGAACCTAGATTGCCCTGTGAGCGCCAGAATAACAGGCAGGCAGAATTGGAGTTTTCAGGACACGCAGGCGCTCTTCTGCTTCTGTGGACAATGCACAACTTTTTATGTCGTCACCACTAACGGTTTTGCATACGCAGCGAATGAAAATTAGAAAGGTACAGTTGCACATACTCATTTTTTGATGATAAATCAATTAATTGTGTCCTGTATTGTTGACTGGTCCTTTTAAAGGGACAGTATACACTCATTTTCATATAACTGCATGTAATAGACACTACTATAAAGAATAAGATGCAAAGATACTGATATAAAAATCCAGTATAAAACTGTTTAAAAACTTACTTAGAAGCTCTCAGTTTAGCTCTGTTGAAAAAGCAGCTGGAAAGCCCACTGCAAGTGGGAAATAAGACCCTCCCCCCTCCCCCTTCTTTTGCACATGAAAAGACCCTTTACACAAACGGGAGCAAGCTGGAGAAGGTAGCTGACGGTATTCACATACAACTTTGGGGCTTGGTTAGGAGTCTGAAAATCAGAGCAATGTTATTTAAAAATAAGCAAAACTAAACATTTAAAAAAACAAACAAAAAAAACTTCATGGTCTATATAAATAGATCTATAAAACATTTATGCAAAGAAAAAATGAGTGTATAATGTCCTTTTAAGTGTTGTCTCCCATAATGACTGTCCTTAGCAGTACAATATACACTGTATAAACCTTACCTGTGTTCTTCTGATTTATTATTAAAGGAACAGTGTACTGTAATGTATAAATTTACCCTTTTAAATGGACAGTAAATACCTTTTTTATAATTTTTTGCACTGTTTTTTAATATTCTGCAGAACTTTTACATGCTGATTTAAATATGTTGCTTATTGGTGGTCTGTGTTGTTGATCTCAGGTATAGAGCTGTTGCCTGAAGATTTCTGTGATCACCAAGATTATAATGGAGGATGCCAAAGACCTATATTAAAGTTGTGATAGTGTCTGACCGAGACCTCCAACACAAAATGTTTAATTTTAAAACAAGCCTGCTTTATAGAACAAACTTTAGGGTGTTGTGTAAACATAATACAGTTACAACCCCCCCCCCCCCCAAAAAAAAACATGTAAAATATAAATAATTAAAAACTTGGGGGACTTCCGGGTGGCGGTCAAGTATGGCTGCATTGTGAGCTGCTCTAGACCTCAGATTTTACTGTTCAATATCTGAGGTTTCCTGCATTTTTTTCCCTTTTATTATTTATTAAAATAACAATAAACATACATTCTAGAAGATGTAAGATATAATGAGATATGCAGACAGTTGAGAAATAACATTTTATGAAAATGTCCCAAGCTGGGGTCCATGTATGCCATATTAGAGTGTTTCTATATTCAATGTGTTCATCCAGATTTATTCTGGGTTTATTGGTTTGTCTACTTGTCCCAGTTTTCTGCACTGTATACTCCGCAAAGTCTTAGTAGATTAAGCAATGCTTCTTTCAAGTTTTGCCCAATACAATTTCCCTAACATAAAGTAAAGAACTTAAACATAAAACAGGTTACCAACAAATCGGTTTAAGCCTACCAGATCTGAAACCCTTAGTTAATCGCAAACTGTGATACTTTTTACCTATAAGGTGGAAGATATGTATGGTAGTGGTAGGTATGCTGTTACTATTATGAATACCAACTGTGGACATGATATCCAAGGGGTTTATATTCTTAAATGGACATGAGTAGGCTAGCATTTCAAAGACTAATCACTTTCTTTGTGTGTGATTCCCAGTAAAAAACCATGTCATGATGAATTGTTTTTTAGGTTCCCCATTTTAAAATAGTGGAAATGTTCTATTAATAACCCTGTGGAGATGGTAAGAGATTTCCATCTTATAGGGATCAGCTGTTCTGCTGAATTAAGTAGCATTTGAAAAAGGTGTTTCTTGATTTTACATGAAATTTTCGGCATCTCATTCAGTAATGATATTTCAGGTGTGAATTGTAGCTGTAGATGTTATTAGTTATCAAAAGCCCAGAAGGGTTTTATTTTGTCAGTGCCACCAAATGTGCAGGAAATCGCCTTGCATTTTGCAGCCTCTTCAGCAATTGTCATTGGCTTTCGGGAAAATATATTTATTTCTTGTTGGGATTAAATACCAACGCATCATGATTTTGACATTCACCTCTAAGGCCTTAGCTGAATGTGCAGATTTAGCCAACGTTCTAAATCTAGCATCCAATATTTTTTAAGGGCCTGATATCCCAACTCCCTCTCTCAACCTTTAACATATCCAGGAATTGTAGATGCTCTACAATTTAGTATTTTATGTAGAGTGGATATAAGCTTTTTGGGTGGTTTGTCAGTTATACATAATTTTTCAAAGGTAGTTAGAGGGCGGGTTAAGTTGTTTTTGTGTTTGTGTGTAGATAAAATGTGACATTTGATATCAGATCCAGGGTTTTAAGAAACCACTGCCTTGTTGATCTATTTGGTCTTTTGGTAAGGGTCTGCCTTCTTGAGTTAAAAGATATATGGGGAGTGTGTAAAATAAGTCAGGTTTCCTATCCAAGCTTCTCTACCTGCTGTAAACTCCGCTTTATTGAGTAAGGGAGTTAGTGGTTAATATTTGGTCACTATAATGGACTGTTTATTGCGTATTTGTGTCCAGTCTATCCAGGATATGTTTACAATCGAAGATTTGGAGATCGTAGGTTTGTGTGCAACATTGGGGTTCCAGCACAAGGCTCCCATATGAGTTACTTCTGGCAAGTGAGTTGCTAATGGTACCCATCTTTTGCATGACCTGGAATTTATAAATAGACCATTCGACCACTCTTTGTAAAGATAAGGCCTGTTTATATGCTAGTAATTTTGGTACTCATAAGCCTCCCTCAGTTGTCAATTTATATAGGCCTAGATTTGGAGTTCGGCGGTAAAAGGGCTGTTAACGCTCTGCGGGCTTTTTTCTGGCCGCACCATAAATTTAACTCTGGTATCGAGAGTTAAAACAAATGCTGCGTTAGGCTCCAAAAAAGGAGCGTAGAGCATTTTTACCGCAAATGCAACTCTCGATACCAGAGTTGCTTACGGACGCGGCCGGCCTCAAAAACGTGCTCGTGCACGATTCTCCCATAGGATACAATGGGACTGTTTGAGCTGAAAAAAAACCTAACACCTGCAAAAAAGCAGCGTTCAGCTCCTAACGCAGCCCCATTGTTTCCTATGGGGAAACACTTCCTACGTCTGCACCTAACACCCTAACATGTACCCCGAGTCTAAACACCCCTACCCTTACACTTATTAACCCCTAATCTGCCGCCCCCGCTATCGCTGACCCCTGCATTACACTTTTAACCCCTAATCTGCCGCTCCGTAAAACGCCGCCACCTACGTTATCCCTATGTACCCCTAATCTGCTGCCCTAACATCGCCGACCCCTATGTTATATTTATTAACCCCTAATCTGCCCCCCACAACGTCGCCGACACCTACCTACACTTATTAACCCCTAATCTGCCGAGCGGACCTGAGCGCTACTATAATAAAGTTATTAACCCCTAATCCGCCTCACTAACCCTATCATAAATAGTATTAACCCCTAATCTGCCCTCCCTAACATCGCCGACACCTACCTTCAATTATTAACCCCTAAACTTCCGATCGGAGCTCACCGCTATTCTAATAAATGGATTAACCCCTAAAGCTAAGTCTAACCCTAACACTAACACCCCCCTAAGTTAAATATAATTTACATCTAACGAAATAAATTAACTCTTATTAAATAACTTATTCCTATTTAAAGCTAAATACTTACCTGTAAAATAAATCCTAATATAGCTACAATATAAATTATAATTATATTATAGCTATTTTAGGATTAATATTTATTTTACAGGTAACTTTGTAATTATTTTAACCAGGTACAATAGCTATTAAATAGTTAAGAACTATTTAATAGTTACCTAGTTAAAATAATAACAAATTTACCTGTAAAATAAATCCTAACCTAAGTTATAATTAAACCTAACACTACCCTATCAATAAAATAATTAAAAAAACTACCTACAATTACCTACAATCAACCTAACACTACACTATCAATAAATTAATTAAACACAATTGCTACAAATAAATACAATTAAATAAACTAGCTAAAGTACAAAAAATAAAAAAGAACTAAGTTACAGAAAATAAAAAAATATTTACAAACATAAGAAAAATATTACAACAATTTTAAACTAATTACACCTACTCTAAGCCCCCTAATAAAATAACAAAGCCCCCCAAAATAAAAAATTCCCTACCCTATTCTAAATTAAAAAAGTTACAAGCTCTTTTACCTTACCAGCCCTGAACAGGGCCCTTTGCGGGGCATGCCCCAAGAATTTCAGCTCTTTTGCCTGTAAAAAAAAATATACAATACCCCCCCCCCCCAACATTACAACCCACCACCCACATACCCCTAATCTAACCCAAACCCCCCTTAAATAAACCTAACCCTAATCCCCTGAAGATCTTCCTACCTTGTCTTCACCATACCAGGTATCACCGATCCGTCCTGGCTCCAAGATCTTCATCCAACCCAAGCGGGGGTTGGCGATCCATAATCCGGTGCTCCAAAGTCTTCCTCCTATCCGGCAAGAAGAGGACATCCGGACCGGCAAACATCTTCTCCAAGCGGCATCTTCGATCTTCTTCCATCCGGTGCGGAGCGGGTCCATCTTGAAGCAGGCGACGCGGATCCATCCTCTTCTTCCGATGTCTCCCGACTAATGACGGTTCCTTTAAGGGACGTCATCCAAGATGGCGTCCCTCGAATTCCGATTGGCTGATAGGATTCTATCAGCCAATCGGAATTAAGGTAGGAATTTTCTGATTGGCTGATGGAATCAGCCAATCAGAATCAAGTTCAATCCGATTGGCCGATCCCATCAGCCAATCAGATTGAGCTCGCATTCTATTGGCTGATCGGAACAGCCAATAGAATGCGAGCTCAATCTGATTGGCTGATTGGATCGGCCAATCGGATTGAACTTGATTCTGATTGGCTGATTCCATCAGCCAATCAGAAAATTCCTACCTTAATTCCGATTGGCTGATAGAATCCTATCAGCCAATCGGAATTCGAGGGACGCCATCTTGGATGACGTCCCTTAAAGGAACCGTCATTAGTCGGGAGACATCGGAAGAAGAGGATGGATCCGCGTCGCCTGCTTCAAGATGGACCCGCTCCGCACCGGATGGAAGAAGATCGAAGATGCCGCTTGGAGAAGATGTTTGCCGGTCCGGATGTCCTCTTCTTGCCGGATAGGAGGAAGACTTTGGAGCACCGGATTATGGATCGCCAACCCCCGCTTGGGTTGGATGAAGATCTTGGAGCCAGGACGGATCGGTGATACCTGGTATGGTGAAGACAAGGTAGGAAGATCTTCAGGGGATTAGTGTTAGGTTTATTTAAGGGGGGTTTGGGTTAGATTAGGGGTATGTGGGTGGTGGGTTGTAATGTTGGGGGGGGGGTATTGTATATTTTTTTTTACAGGCAAAAGAGCTGAAATTCTTGGGGCATGCCCCGCAAAGGGCCCTGTTCAGGGCTGGTAAGGTAAAAGAGCTTGTAACTTTTTTAATTTAGAATAGGGTAGGGAATTTTTTATTTTGGGGGGCTTTGTTATTTTATTAGGGGGCTTAGAGTAGGTGTAATTAGTTTAAAATTGTTGTAATATTTTTCTTATGTTTGTAAATATTTTTTTATTTTCTGTAACTTAGTTCTTTTTTATTTTTTGTACTTTAGCTAGTTTATTTAATTGTATTTATTTGTAGCAATTGTGTTTAATTAATTTATTGATAGTGTAGTGTTAGGTTAATTGTAGGTAGTTTTTTTAATTATTTTATTGATAGGGTAGTGTTAGGTTTAATTATAACTTAGGTTAGGATTTATTTTACAGGTAAATTTGTTATTATTTTAACTAGGTAACTATTAAATAGTTCTTAACTATTTAATAGCTATTGTACCTGGTTAAAATAATTACAAAGTTGCCTGTAAAATAAATATTAATCCTAAAATAGCTATAATATAATTATAATTTATATTGTAGCTATATTATGATTTATTTTACAGGTAAGTATTTAGCTTTAAATAGGAATAATTTATTTAATAAGAGTTAATTTATTTCGTTAGATAAAAATTATATTTAACTTAGGGGGGTGTTAGTGTTAGGGTTAGACTTAGCTTTAGGGGTTAATCCATTTATTAGAATAGCGGTGAGCTCCGATCGGAAGTTTAGGGGTTAATAATTGAAGTTAGGTGTCGGCGATGTTAGGGAGGGCAGATTAGGGGTTAATACTATTTATGATAGGGTTAGTGAGGCGGATTAGGGGTTAATAACTTTATTATAGTAGCGCTCAGGTCCGCTCGGCAGATTAGGGGTTAATAAGTGTAGGCAGGTGTCGGCGACGTTGAGGGGGGCAGATTAGGGGTTAATAAATATAATATAGGGGTCGGCGATGTTAGGGGCAGCAGATTAGGGGTACATAGGGATAACGTAGGTGGCGGCGATTTGCGGTCGGAAGATTAGGGGTTAATTATTGTAAGTAGCTGGCGGCGACGTTGTGGGGGGCAGGTTAGGGGTGAATAAATATAATACAGGGGTCGGCGGGGTTAGGGGCAGCAGATTAGGGGTACATAAATATAACGTAGGTGGCGGTCGGCAGATTAGGGGTTAAAAATTTTAATCGAGTGGCGGCGGTGTGGGGGGACCTCGGTTTAGGGGTACATAGGTAGTTTATGGGTGTTAGTGTACTTTAGGGTACAGTAGTTAAGAGCTTTATAAACCGGCGTTAGCCAGAAAGCTCTTAACTCCTGCTATTTTCAGGCGGCTGGAATTTTGTCGTTAGAGCTCTAACGCTCACTTCAGAAACGACTCTAAATACCGGCGTTAGAAAGATCCCATTGAAAAGATAGGATACGCAAATGGCGTAGGGGGATCTGCGGTATGGAAAAGTCGCGGCTGAAAAGTGAGCGTTAGACCCTTTAATCACTGACTCCAAATACCAGCGGGCGGCCAAAACCAGCGTTAGGAGCCTCTAACGCTGGTTTTGACGGCTACCGCCGAACTCCAAATCTAGGCCATAGTGTTTATTTAGATATCCTCTGGGGTCTACATCGCTGATAATTTTTTTGTAACGTGGGGATCGTGAGTGACTCCTGTGATGGGTAGGGTCTGCAGCAGGTTAATCGCTTTAGGCATGAGCATCATTTGAACAGCGTGGATTCTACCTATCCATGTGAGGTGTTTAGGAAGCCAGGCAGATGTGAGCTGACAAAATTCCTCTACCAATTTAACATAGTTTAGTTTACGTAGTTAATTAGTGTCTGGGGTGATGTGTAGGCCAAGGTATTTTACAGAGTTTTTTGGATTTTTTTTTTATTTATTTTTTTTTTTATCTTTTTTATTGAGGTTCTGAATAAGGCATACATAAAGTATAGTAGCAAAACATCACAATGAAAAATAACAGATAATAATAATACAGGTTTGAACAAAAGCACTATGCATACCTGAAAAGAAGATACAAAATGCTGTTATGGAAGTGCAATGCCTAACATTCAGTAAGCTCCCTAGATGTTAAGAGGTCACTCTCGGACCTCAGCTAGTGATATATATTCATAGTACGGGGGCTATTTCAAAAGTAAAAGACCACTTTTGGATCCTTAAATGAGAACCTCTCTTTTTTCCTTTTTGAGGTTTAGTAGTAGAAGGTGTGAAACATGCTTAAGTAAGCTATGAAAACTTTAGCTAATAACTGTAGAACAAGCAAACACAAGTAAATAAGGTGCAGATGCTTAGGATATATATATATATATATATATATATATATATATATATATATATATATATATATATATATATATATATATATATATATATATATAAAGGGTCATTTGATAAAGCTGTGTTTGTTCATGGGGCAGAGTGTATTCTCATTACTGGAGATCCCTACTGCTAAGTGGCAGAGAGGGGAGACTAAGACATAAATAACAGACGCTCGGGCTTTTGGGAAACTGTGCTGTCTCAATAGGGAAAGGTCCCACAAAATGGGATCCTCTCTTTTGCAGAATGAAATGTGTGGGCGAGGCCGCCTAACACACGGGAGATATTGTTAAGCACAATCAGGATTACGCTATATGTATACTTCAGGGAGGAGATTTACAGCTTTTACCTATATAGGATGAGGGGTGATCTGACCACTAAAAGGGGAGAAAGGTATACTCGGCCTCTAGATGGGGTCCTTTAGGAGTAGCAGTACAGATTAATATCAATAAGATAAACAGATATTCCGGGTTAGAGCTAGATTGCTAATTGGGACAGATAAATACTAATGTGTGTGCATATATATATATATATATATATATATATATATATATATATATATATATATATATATATATATATATTTGTGACTAGATGTAGTTTCCAATCTTGGTAATTGTAAACCCTAGTACATAGTTTAAGTCTAACAAATATACACATTTAAATTGAAGGGAGATGTCCCGCCATCTCGGCCGCTGACAGCAGGGCACCATCCCTAATTGGTAAGCAAAATTGCTAGGGAGATGAACAAAATGTATGACTCAATTGCTTCAAGGTATTTTGGGTTACATGCCTACATCAGCCTATATGTAAGTTAGATAGATGCGTAGATAAAAGGCTGAAAAGGTAATCGGTTTTGCTGAACATTAATAAGGTCCTATAAAACAAAAACTATGCATAATACAACAAATGGTGTGTCAGAAAGAGATTAGCTCCCAATAAGTAGGTAAGGTCAAAGTCTTAAGGTGGTAATACATGGAATGTTGTTGGATCTTTATCCTAATTTGGGGCAATAAGACAAATATTCTGACCCTGAAGAGCATGGAACATCAAAAAGCAAGGGCATCTACCTCATGAGTTAGACTAAGTTAAAAAACATAACCCTCATTGTGACCAATATTACACTGGCCGACGTGGGCAAAGAGAGTCTCCCTAGGTTGTCACCTTCCTTAACAATGTACGGTGCAGTTAGTTTAGAAGGGACCGCTGATGGTCTATTTAAATCACGGTGAACTGACAAGAACAAGTGGTGCCTGTGAGCAGTGAAGTCCAACCAGTCCGTGAAGAGCAGACCACAGCACGCCACCCGGGACCCAGGTTAGGTAAGTTAAGGGTGAATGTGAGCGGCTAATTGGGAACAGAGGTACTCGTAAGTGCTGTGCTGTCCGCGGCTGTGTGCGTCTGGTAATCCTAGTGTAGGCTTCAGTCAGGATCTCCTTTTTGGCAAATCCCACAAGCAGCCGCTGTCGGGTTAGAATAGTTGTAGGTCCACTGATGTCAGCATCTTTTTCTTCTACTCCCGGACTTTGAGTGCGGCTCTCTGTGGTACACATAACTTGGTTGAGTCCGGTGCCCAGGACCACTTGTTTAACAGGAGCAGAGTGTGAGTCCTTCTGGGGGCTGACTTGCTGGCTAGTGCTTAGGGGGTCAGCGGTTAGAGGGGCACAGGACTGGGATGTATATGCTGAATCATCGACAGCAGTCTCCGGTCTATTTTTCAGCATAATGCCCTGTCGCGCTGTCCCTACTTCACTCTGGCAGACAGTTATTGTTGCAGGCCCGTCGGAAGGAGGGTGAAGGCGCCGGGGCCCCAAGGCGCCGCCACCTCCGCAGCCAGGCGAGTCAATTTCAGGGCAGACAGGTTGTGGGAATAGGCGAATGTCACCATTCTTAGATGAGTGATAGAGTTTGCTCTCTAAGGCAGCATGATGGCTCTGTAGTAAGCTGCGCAGTTCTGCGAAGAAGGTCGCAGGGATCTCCATATCAAAACACCTATGACCAAGCGTTGAGTACACACGCAATAAGCAATGTTCATGGGATAGCTTCTAGTGTCTTATTGCATTGACACCTTGCAGGGTTACACAGTATGTCCCTGCTTCCTAACGACACAAGCAGATGTTCGTTCTGCCGGGGGGTTAAGTTAATAGGCCGCAACCTTTGTGCCTTTCCGGGGTGATGCGAATAGCTTCAAATCAAAGGGTGAAAGTCCAATACCCTGGGGATTGTTCATCTGTGCTAGGTTGGCTCAAAATAATCCTTGTAGCAGGGTAAATAAAAATAGTTTTAGGTGGATTTGTGCTAATGAGGAGAGCTGATGAATATGCGACCAGTCATGGCCGCCTCCCGGAAGTTCCCCCAGTTTTTTGGATTTTAAATGGACAAATTTGCTGTATATCATTAATTATTTTAGGGTGAATATTGATGGGAGTAACTCTGATTTGAGATTGACAGAAAAGTTGGACACCATATTTTGCCAATTCTTCCAGTCCTGCAGAGAGATTCTGTCGGGTTGGTGAGCGTCTTTAAAATATTGTTGCTAGTTTATAAGATTGTTCTTTTATTTGTATTCCTCGAACACTAGGGTTAAGACGTATTTTAATATCTAAGGGTTCTAGCGATAAGGTGCATCCCTGCCTGGAGCCGTTGCAAATTTTCGAATGGTTCTGAAAGACACTTATTAAAGTTAAACTGTGCTGATGGGTTATAGTAGAGAGCCAATATTTGTTGTATGAACTTAGTTGGGAAACCAAAATGTAAGAGGGTGGATTTTAGAAAAGTCCAATCTAGATGATCTAACGCAGGGCTCGACAAACCTGGGAGCCACTGGCTCCTAGAATTTTAAAACCAACACTCATACAGATTCTTCATGAAATACCAAACATGGCTTTGCGGCTGAGTACAATTTTATCACTGTTATAGTTGGTCTTTTATAATTTTGTGGTAAACACGTCCTAGAATTACATTTGTCTTCAGCCTAAATGGTAGAGACTTGTTGTCACATAAGTATCTATGTTAAAAGTGTATATTCAATGCTAGTAACGTCCATGTATAAGTAGACAAACAAGTTTTGGCTTGATATTACTGATATCTAATAGACTTGGTATATCTGCTGTATGCAATACATAGAGAGAGAATGGATTATACCTTAGACTTCTTATGGATTCCGGAGTTTCGCCCCATACCGGAGAGTAAAGAGATTTGTAACCTTCTTATTCTGTCCGGTCCTACACACCGCAGGAATGGGGGGGACTGTATCACAAATCCAGGGCGGTCCACAATTTTGTTCACCGCCAATTGCGGCTTAAGGCTCTCTGGAGGTTCAAAGGTTGTGAATACAATATTTTTCAACAGTAGCTAGCAGACTCATTCAATCAATGTAGAAATACATGTATATCCCCATACCGGAAAAACATAAATGTATATCAATTTGAGAAGTTGTAAAATTTTATCCGGTCCTACTCACCGCAGGGAGGGGAGATTCTGCATAGCAACCTCTGTGATAGCTAGACCTGGACGCCGTACACACCGGCACTTCAGCTCACTAATTGAAAGCTGCTCTCGGCACCAGCTTGACAGTGTAAACATAGGACAGTCCAAATTCTTCCATACATCGATTTCCCATACGCTGGTATTACGCAAAATATACAAAAGAATAGGAAGAATGGAGGCTGCACTTTGGAGTTTAAAAAGTAAAAAATACTGATTTTATTTCATTATTTAAAAACTTATTCCCTGATGAAGTGCTCTTGTTGAGCAGGAAACGTGTCGGAGAACAACATAATCCCTGTGTGCTAGGGTGATTCTACTAAGAATATGTGCTTGCTACAAAGTTTTTAAATAATGAAATAAAATCAGTATTTTTTACTTTTTAAACTCCAAAGTGCAGCCTCCATTTTTCCTATTCTTTTGTATATTTTCCTAGAATTTTATCCCTGGCTCCTAACATTTTGGGTTATTTTCCATATATCTATATACAAATCCAACTGTTTGGCTCCTAAAAATATGCCTGGCTCCTAATTTTTTAACATATTCGTCAAGCACTGATCTAACACCTTTTCAGCGTCAGTAGATAGATATATAGCTGGCAGTCTGTTACAAGTGATTTATTCTAATAGGTCCAGTACTTTTATAGTGTTATCCTTAGCCTCTCTCTGCAGTACAAATCCTACCTGGTTATGATGGATTATGAGGGAGGATACGGTTTAATCTTGTTGTAAGTATTTTAGCATAAAGTTTCAGATCGACGTTCAGTAAAGATATTGACCTTAAAGGGACACTGAACCCAATTTATTTTCTTTCGTGATTCAGATAGAGCATGGCATTTTAAGAAACTTTCTAATTTACTCCTATTATCAAATTGTCTTCAATCTCTTGGTATCTTTATTTGAAATGCAAGAATGTAAGTTTAGATGCCGGCCCATTTTGGGTGAACAACCTGGGTTGTTCTTGCTGATTGGTGGATAAAATCATCCACCAATAAAAAAGTGTTGTCCAGAGTTCTGAACCAAAAAAAAAAAAGCTTAGATGCATTCTTTTTCAAATAAAGATAGCAAGAGAATGAAGAAAAATTGATAATAGGAGTAAATTACAAAGTTGACACCTTCATATAGATAGATATGTTGGACACTGGTTCCATAACTGTAAATGTCATCTGTCCCCAGAATAACAAGAGCTATTATAGCTCCAAAATGAGAAGAGATATGTATATGTGTATATTTCTAATTATATCGTCACATTGACAATAACTTTGAAAAAGGATATGGAGAACAGGAGATCAACGTCCAGCTGACAAGTCTGCTGGGTATCGGTGGGTGTAGGTTCTGGAATATCCAGTATCTTGTATGTTTCAAGAATATCATCTGGGGACTTGCAAATTATCCGCCTGCCTCTCCAGTTGATCAACAGATGGAAAGGAAATCCCACTTGTAGGCAATGTTCCGTTTTCTAAGGAGAGTAGCAAGGGGGTTTAGTTCCTTTACCTTTTTTTAAGGTTCTGATAGGCTCTGTAGATATTGCTCTAGGTCAGTTGCTGTCATGCTTTTTAGGGATCCCCCTGATTGCCTTTTGTCCCAGGAGGTTGGCAGAGAAGTGTCAGAATTTAAAATTTTTGTTTTTTGTCTCTTATGGAGGGTAGTACTCTTCTGCATGGGACAGGAGTTTTAAGTAGTCCTGTCAGTCTCTCAGTGAGGGCTTGGATGAAAGTTAGAGTCCGAAAAAGCAGGGAGATTCTTTCTGCGAAACCATCCCCACTCATTTTAACAGCTCCTCAAGCAATCAGCGTTGTCCATGGTGGAGGCGATACTACTATCCGTCACACTTGAAAGGCCATGTTCCTGTTCCACGGCGTAGATTCCGGTAAGATCGTTTCATTTTACTTTATTTCTCAATGTACTGTAATGTGAATGTTTTCCCGAGAGGCTACCACCTTGCGGGTCTATCTTATCACAAGAGTCTCAGTGAGTGTCTTTTAGTATCTTGGATTCGAGGGTTAATATCTCCTGAGGGGGGTTATTGAACAGGGGGGTTTATAATCATGTTTGTTATGTGATTCAACCTGCTTATGTGTGATGTTTATGGGCTCATAGTTTGGAACATTGAGGCCTTTGGAAGTGACGCAGCCTTTTAGTTGTGCGCACTTTTTTGGACTGTACAGTTCACCTTGTGTTGGGCATGGTTACGTCCCGTTTTCCATTTCTGCATTCCGACCGCGTGGAGAAGGAAATTTTCTAGTTCGCAGGGGTCTGGTCATAGGAGGTGGTGAGTGCCCCAGCCATTGTGGGGTTACAGGTGCCGTTGTTTTACTACTTTAGTCCATATTTTTATATCCTCTACCAGTTGCGGAGGATTCTGATACTGAGACTATTTTGATTTCAGATTCTGTGCTGGTGACAAATCCGGACTGGCCTCATTGGCACATGTCAACCAGTTTTGTTCCGTATGCCATTTTAGAGCGCCTTGTTGCTCGGGTAATCAAGGGACAGTTAAGCCATCTGCCTCTGGGGGTCCTGTCCTCCGAGAGGCGAGTTCCCTACCAATTCATACTTCTACACATGCGGGTAACCCAGTTTCTGATTCCTCCATGCAGAGTGGCGTGCCCCCCCCCCCCTGGAGGTAGCAGCTTCCACATAATGTTGGCGATTGTTCGTCTGCAGAGTCCAGGCGTTTATTTGAGAATGTGCTTGTGCCCTATTGTCCCGGGCCTTCTGCCTTGGGGAGGGCCTCTACAGTTCCCCGTGGGTGTAACTGTCCCTGAGTGTTGTGCCTTTCGTTACAGGATTGCGCGACTTTGCGTATTGCTCAGACATGGTTTTTCAGTTATTGAATGACCCTATTGTTTCCAGATACAGGGATTTTCAGTCTGCTAATTCGAATGATGCACATCATTAGACATGTGGGGATGAGGTAATCTCCTGATTGTCATTTGATTTAGATCTTTCCCAGTTTTTTTGGAAGATAGGGCTCCGTTTGGCTGGTCCTGCGGGTAGGCCTGTGTCTTTTTGGGCGCTAACCTCTGGGTTGCCTTATAATTTTTTTTGTATCCGATGGGATGTCTTTTATTTGGTTTTGTTTCCTTCGGGAACCTTCTGGGATCGATACTTTGTTCTTCTTTGGAAGTTGTTTTGGACACGTTAGTCCTATGTTTTCTTTTTTTTCCCCTATGAGGCTGGTCCTGTTGGGTTCGTTCGGTCTTGTGGCTGTTTAGACACGTGGCGCTGTTCTGCTTGGCTGGTACGGTAGAAGTTCATTGTTCTCAGGTTTTCATGTTCAACTAAGCATTTGAGAGGTCCTGTGGGTTCGTAAGGCGGGATGGATTATTTCAGTCCTTATAGCCTTCGGTCATAAGTGACTGGGTCAGGGGAGTTTTTCCGCTGCGTCACTCTTTCTGACATCTGATACCATCAGAACCTAGTGTTTTCCTCCCCCATGCAGTGGTTGGTTGGAGGGCTTAGTGCCCCATTGCTGCAGTTTAAGCGGTTTGGCCTTCGGTTCCAGCGCTCTGGATTGCCCTTGTGGGCCTGATCCAACAGCTTGTATCAGATTAGGCTGTCTAGCACGCGAAGGGTTTTCAGTTTGAAACAAGTTGCAGCTCTTGGCACCTTGCAGGTGTGCGCATACGCTTTTTATAGTGTATCTAGATACTGCTCTTACTCTTGCCATGTACTGTCTGAGTGGAGACCTATGGGTCTCCTATTATCGTCCCGGGTGAGTTGGATCTCCTTTTAGGGATCTGTATTTCCGGGTGATGGTTGATCCCTGTGGGGACTTTGTTTAGCTTGGGGTTTCCCAAAGCTGGGAAGGCTTAGCGCCTTTTTTCTTCCCTGTATCCTCTGCTGGTGTGGAGATGATGGGGAGATTAGCCCTGCTAGAGGGTTTTTTTGACCTCGATGTATCCCTTTATGTTGTCGTGAGGCCTTAAGAAGTCTCTTCATAAGACTAGCCTTGCTCTTTGGAGCGTTGGACTTCGGCTAGGGGTGGTTCCTTCCTTGGTCGGGGCTTTCGAGTTCTTCTAGCTATCCGGATTCTCTGGGTATGCATTCATATCCCTTGTGTCTGGCCTTTTGGCCAGTTGGGATGTTTTGTTCTAGGGTAAGGTTGCCTGAACTATTAGGTGCTAGGACCTGTTTTTCTCCTGAGACTTCCGGTTGCTGAGGCTTCGCTTCTCCTTTTTCCTGACCCAGTCTTGGGTTGTTTTGGAATCTTAGATCTCAGGGATGGTCGGGGTGTTCCACGGTAGTGTGAACTTGGGCTATGTCCTTGCTCCATCTACCTGGCCTGGTCATGGTTGGCCAGGTTTTCGGAGTATTTATTACTCTTTGCAACAGAGTAGCTCATGTCATCTAGTGGTTAGCTGTGTGGCTTGCGCCTCAAGGGTTGTTGGTTCATACCCAGCTGCGGGCGCTGGATGTCCAATTTCTGGTGCGCCTTAGGGTTGCCATTGTACCCGTGGATTCCCTGCTCTGCAGGCGAATGGGTTGGCTGTGGCTCTGCTTGGCAAGCTACTTGTAGGTGGGTCCTTCTAGGACATTTGTGTTAGGGATTTATCTTCCCATTAGCCGGTGGCTTCGGGCCTTGAGGACAGTTATTGCCCTTCCGGCCTCATCCCTTTTCTTTAGGGGATATTCTCCTCCCTATGGAGATGGAGTCCTTTCTTGGGGCTTCTCCTGAATGGGAGGTGGACAGGTGGGATTGGTTCCCCCTGGGGCCTTGCTGGCTCCAAGTCAGACTTGTTATTTTGATAGATCCTTAGGTCTATGTCCTTGTTGTCTGTTTTTCAGAGTCAGGTTGTACTTGTACTCTGTGTTGATGGCTGTGCTATCCTTACGCTCGTTCCTGTACCAGTTTCGGGATTCTTTTGTTCCCTTATTTTGGATCCCTGGGGCTGGGTTGGTCTAGCTGGGTGTGGGTCTACAGGTCAGGATGGCCGAGCGGTCTAAGGTGCTGCGTTCAGGTCACAGTCTCCTCTAGATGTGTGAGACTTGTTGAGTCTATCTGTTAGCTCAGTCTGCTAGGATATAGAATTTCCTTTTAACTTGCTCCATCTATTTCAGTAAAGGCTCTACTCTTCCTTCGGGTTCTCAGGGTATACTCTCCTTCTCGGGGGACCTTAATTGAGGTTTTGTGTTCCCCTTTTTAGGAACCTGTATAGGTTCGGCGGCTTTGGTTGCCTGGAGCGTGCCATCAGTCTGGGGGTGGCTTTTGCGGTCTGTTCCTTGCTTGACTGCTTCTTCGTCCTCGCAAGTGCTCTCTGTGTCGTCCTGATATGACTCTGTGTTCTCCAACCTGGGGTTTTTCGCCTGGGTCTATTACACGTTTTTTTTGGTTGAATACTTTGGTATTCTATGTTCAGACGCTGGGAGGACTTTGCCTCTTCAGTTGCATTCAGTGCTTGCAGGATGTTGGAGAGAAGTCTGTTCTGTCTCTGTGCCCGGTCTTATCCCGGGTTTCGCTTGGTTTAGGCATGGCCTCCTTTTCCTGTTTGTACCCGTTTGGGTCTCCTGTGAGCTGGGCTCACTCTTGGAGGTGTTCTTTTTTGTATTAGGAGACCTTTCGGTTTCCTCAGTTCTCCTTTGCCTTTTCCCCTTGGGGGTTTCGGCTGGTGTCCCCTTCATTAGTGAAGAGTGAGTGGTGGGGGACCGTCTGTTGGGCGACGGTGTCTCCTGGAGGACTGTTGGCTCAGTCAAATCCGTTTTGCAGTCTCTAGTTTGGCTTCTGGACTAGCTGCGAGTGTCCTTGGGACTTTTCCTTAAAAAAAAATGTATTGGCTTCGGAAGAAGCGTTTTTTTTTTTTTTTTATTTGTTAGAGGTTCAGGCCTGGTGCCCTCAGTATGGGCCGCCTATTGTACCCTCCCGTCTTGGCATTCAGTGTGCTCTATAGCTTGGATATTGTTTTCCTAAAAGTAATGAATGCAGCTGTGGGCTCTTTCCATTTAAGAAGAAAAACATAAATTATGCTTACCTGATAATTTCCTTTTCTTCTGATGGAAAGAGTCCACAGCTCCCCACCTGTAATTTTATGTGGGGCATCCTTTTTATTCTTCTGGCACCTTTCACCCTGATATTTCTTTTACTGTTCCTTGTTCCTCGGCAAAATGACTGGGGGATGAGGGGAGTGGGAGGAGTATTTAAAACTTTGGCTGGGTTTTCTTTGCCTCCTCCTGGTGACCAGGTTCTTATTTCCCAAAAGTAATTAATGCAGCTGTGGACTTTTTCCATCAGAAGAAAAAGAAATGATCAGGTAAGCATGATTTTATGTTTTCTTGCTAAATGCTCTTGGTTTGAAAACAGTGCTATGCTTTGATATGGTATTTGCAGTGTGTAATACCCAATGTGACGATTATAAGGTAGGTCTCATTTGTGGAACCACATATGTTAAATAATTTCTCCTATACTTTCAGTTTTCCCCTCATCGCCAATTGGCGTGGTAGCTGTGGGCGTCCTTAGTGTATTCTGCGTTGTGCCTTTTCGAGCCCCTCCGTACCTTCCGAAGTGCTCAGGCTCCTCATCTGATCCCTGTTGATGCGGGCATGTGCCGGTAATTATGCGATCCAGGACATTAGGGTATGTGCTTGTCGCTAGCGGCTTTCATGTGCCATCAACTTGTGCGTTGTCTCCTGGGGTCTTTCAGCTCGGAAATAGAATGGTGCTTACTGCTTGATTGCGGCCTATGTTCGTCTGTCTGTCTGTCTAGAATGCAGGGTAAGAGGAGCATTGGCTTTTTAAAAGGTGCACATCGCAGGTCTGCCTTCTGTTGAACCATTGTGTAGCGGGCTGGAGATGATTTCAGCCGTAATTGGTAGTTGACATGGTTTAGGAGCTGGAGCTCACTCAAGGTGCAGCCGTCTACATTAAGCGCTGGCTCCGCCCCCCCCCTTGATTTCAATAATCTTATGTTGTGTTCCTATAAAATAACATATCAGTCAAGTCTTAAAGGGATAGTTAAAGAAAGGGTAGCAAGGGAAAGTGTACTGGGTCTTTGAATTAGATTTTAGGGGCTTATCAATTATTGCTTATATTAGCTAGCCCTTGAATTCTAGAGTCAAGGCAGTAATATACACATGTATGTACAAGAAATGCAAAGACATTTGCAAAACGAAAGAAAAGACTGCCAGTCTCTAAAAAGATTATGTTTGATCCCCAGATTTAAACATATGTGAGAAAAATTTAGTATTATAAAAATTGTCTCATAAAAAAAGACCACTTGTACTAAATAACTTTATTTGAAACAACAAAATAGTCCGACTGGACTAGTATACACAGACGCACACACACACTTAAAACTAGCTTGAACTCAGTATGTAATTAACACTGTGATTGGGTTATAAATATACATAAGTCAGAGAAAATATTCTTATATTTTTACCATTAGATGGCAATATTAAGCAATACTCTCATAAGGTGTTGCCTATGGTTTAAATAACAGATTGGTAAATTTAAGAGTTATGGCTATGAAGCGTATACTTTGCTTAGCAATAATAGATATTCCTGCTCTTACTCTGCTTGTTTTGCAGATGTCAGATATAATCAAGTGAAACAAAAATAACACTGTGAGATGTATCACCTAATGAAATTCCACATCCAGTGTACGGCTCAATGTTGCATAAGCAGGAATAGGCACGGACCAAGGCTGTGGCAGACATTTTCCAAAGTACAGACGTTAGTGAAGGAGAGGGTAGTGGATACATGTTGGAATAGCCATCCAGCAGACGTGGTAGAGACAGTGAAGTGGTTTAAACATGCATGGGATAGGCATAAGGTTATGCTAGATATAAGATAAGGATTCAGAAAATTGGGCAGACTAGATAGGCGAATGATTCCTATCTTCTGACATATTCTATGTTTCTATAAGTCAGGAGAGCGACACTTTGCTGTCAAATGGGCTGCACGTTGGACGCCCCTGGTCTAGTTCCACAAGTACAAACATTGAAACATAGATATTGACGACAGATAAGAGCCATAGGCCCAGCAAGTCTGCCCGACCTTACCTAACAGTATAAACTTATCTAGTTTGTAGGATAGCCTTATGCTTGTCCCATGCATTTTTAAAGTCCCCCACAGTGTTTGTTGCTACTACCTCTTGAGGAAGTTTATTCCATAAATCAATCACTCTTTCTGTAAAGAAGTGCTTCCTCAAATTACTCCTGAATCTACTACCCTTTAGCTTGAGCTCATGACCCGTTCTTGAATTTTCCATTTTATGTAAAATACCCACAGCCTCAGTTTTACTAAACCCTTTAATGTACTTGAAAGTTGCTATCATATCACCTCTTTCCCTTCTCTCCTCTAAGCTATACATATTTAGGTCATTGAGCCTATCCTGGTAAGTTTTATTTTTTAGACCATGTACCATTTTGGTAGCCCTCCTTTGCACAGATTCATGTTTGTTAATATCCTTCTGAAGATATGGCCTCCAGAACTGCACACAATACTCCAAGATGAGGCCTAACTAATGATATATAAAGTGGCATAAGAACCTTACTATTTCTGCAGCAAATACCTCTACCAATACATCCAAGCATTCTGCTTGCCTTACTCGCTGCATTACTACATTGTTTACTAAGTTTTAAATCATCTGAAATAATAATTCCCAAGTCCTGTTCCTCATCTGTAACAGTCAGTAAAGTGTCATTGAGTCTGTAATTAATATTTGGATTTTCCCTAAATGCATTATTTTACACTTTGCTGTGTTAAAGACAAAATACAAATTAGTTATCTAATCAAACAAACAAGTTTAAAATAACATTTATATAAAGACTGTTTGTGGAATTACCTTTTATTTATTTTTGGTTATATTGAGAGTCTGCAACTCCTGACCAAACCCACCCACCTTGATGTTAATTGCATGATCATCATGGTTGGTTACTTGCTTGGTTACGTAAGGTTTGTCAGAGTAACCCAAGTCAAAGAGCTTAGCTTATATTTATATATAATCTTTCCGTAGTTGTCAGAAGTTTAGTTAGTAAACAATTTGTCTAACACTCTAAAGATGGTAACATTTATTTTATATGAACCACATATGTGGTGTTGCTCAGAGTGAAACTACAAGTATCAGGTAGCTCATAACCCTGCTTAATATTACAGCGTTAATTAAATATTAGTGTTTACTTCTAGTAATAACACTAAGAAATATAAGTGAGTACATAAGTGGTAAGCGTAAAGCGGAATTAATTCAAAAGATAATGCTAAACTCCAAAAAGCCTCTTCTATAGCGGAGGCTGTTGTTAACATTAAACTGACTGTCTGGATTGCAACGTTAAGCTAAACAAAGTCTCTTCTATAGCGGGGACTGTGATTAGCTTAACGTTGCAATCCAGACAGTCAGTTTAATGTTAACAACAGCCTCCGCTATAGAAGAGGCTTTTTGGAGTTTAGCATTATCTTTTGAATTAATTCCGCTTTACGCTTACCACTTATGTACTCACTTATATTTCTTAGTGTTACTAGAAGATAACGCTGTAATATTAAGCAGGGTTATGAGCTACCTGATACTTGTACTTTCACTCTGAGCAACACCACATATGTGGTTCATATAAAATAAATCTTGCCATCCTTAGAGTGTTACACTAATCGTTTACTAACTAAACTTCTGACAACTACGGAAAGATTATATATAAATATAAGCTAAGCGCTTCGACTTAGAAATATATATGTAAGATTAGCGGTTACATTTAATGCCACGTTAATTCTCATAAGAAGACTCATGTATGCAGCGGTGAGACATAACATTATACATAGTGTCAATTATAACACTGACTTATGCAACATTGAGCCGTACACTGCATGTGGGGGCCATTAGCAATAGAATTTCATTAGGTGATACATCTCTGTTATTTTTGTTTCACTTGATTATATCTGACATCTGCTACACAAGCAGAGTAATGGTAAAAATATCAGAATATTTTCTCTGACTTATGTATATTTATAATGCAATCACAGTGTTAATTACATACTAAGTTCAAGCTAGTTTTAAGTGTGTGTGTGTGCGTGTGTACTAGTCCAGTCGGACTATTTTGTTGTCTCAAATAAAGTTATTTAGTACAATTGGTCTTTTTTTATGAGACACTTTTTATACTACTAACTTTTTCTCAAATATGTTTAAATCTGGGGATCGAACATAATCTTTTTAGAGACTGGTTAGTCTTTTCTTTCGTTTTGCAAATCTCTTTGCGTTTCTTGTACATACAAGTCTTAAAGGGACTCTTAAGTCAAAATTTAAACTTTCATGATTCAGATAGAGCATGCAATTTTAAACAACTTTCCAAATGACTTCCATTAACAAAATGTGCACAACTTCTACTCAGCATGTGCAAGAATTCACAGTATAGAGGTATATGCATTTGTGATTGGCTGATGACTGTCACATGATACAGGGGGATTGGAAATTGACATAACTTTGAATTTTTTTCAGAAAACAAATCTACTCATTTGAAGTTCAGACTAAGTGCTATTGTATTGTCTTTTTATCGTATATATGGTGATTATGCAAATCTCCTATTGGTCCTTTAACTCTTTTCTCCAACATAGGTGTGTCCGGTCCACGGCGTCATCCTTACTTGTGGGATATTCTCTTCCCCAACAGGAAATGGCAAAGAGCCCAGCAAAGCTGGTCACATGATCCCTCCTAGGCTCCGCCTTCCCCAGTCATTCTCTTTGCCGTTGCACAGGCAACATCTCCACGGAGATGGCTTAGAGTTTTTTTGGTGTTTAAATGTAGTTTTTATTCTTCAATCAAGAGTTTGTTATTTTAAAATAGTGCTGGTATGTACTATTTACTCTGAAACAGAAAAGAGATGAAGATTTCTGTTTGTAAGAGGAAAATGATTTTAGCAACCGTTACTAAAATCGATGGCTGTTTCCACACAGGACTGTTGAGAGGAATTAACTTCAGTTGGGGGAAACAGTGAGCAGACTTTTGCTGCTTGAGGTATGACACATTTCTAACAAGACTTGGTAATGCTGGAAGCTGTCATTTTCCCTATGGGATCCGGTAAGCCATTTTTATTAAATAAGAATAAAGGGCTTCACAAGGGCTTTAAAGACTGGTAGACATTTTTCTGGGCTAAAACGATTGATTTATAAGCATTTTTAATAGTTTATAGCTTTGAGGAGTTATTTTATTCTTGGGAATTATGTTAAAGAAACGGCAGGCACTGTATTGGACACCTTTTTCACTGGGGGCCTTCTCTAATCATAGGCAGAGCCTCATTTTCGCGCCACTAATGCGCAGTTGTTTTTGGGAAGCAAGGCATGCAGATGCATGTGTGAGGAGCTCAGATACATAGAAAAAGCTTTCTGAAGGCGTCATTTGGTATCGTATTCCCCTCTGGGCTTGGTTGGGTCTCAGCAAAGCAGATACCAGGGACTGTATAGGGGTTAAATATAAAAACGGCTCCGGTTCCGTTATTTTAAGAGTTAAAGCTTTCAAATTTGGTGTGCAAAGGCTTTAAGACACTGTGGTGAAATTTTGGTGAATTTTGAACAATTCCTTCATACTTTTTCACATATTCAGTAATAAAGTGTGTTCAGTTTAAAATTTAAAGTGACAGTAACGGTTTTATTTTAAAACGTTTTTTGTACTTTGTTATCAAGTTTATGCCTGTTTAACATGTCTGAACTATCAGATAGACTATGTTCTGTATGTGAGGAAGCCAAGGTTCCTTCTCATTTAAATAGATGTGATGTATGTGACAAACAATTTAGAGAAAATGATGCCCAAGATGATTCCTCAAGTGAGGGGAGTAAGCATGGTACTGCATCATCCCCTCCTTCGTCTACACCAGTCTTGCCCACTCAGGAGGCCCCTAGTACATCTAGTGCGCCAATACTCCTTACTATGCAACAATTAACGGCTGTAATGGATAATTCTATCAAAAACATTTTAGCCAAAATGCCCACTTATCAGCGAAAGCGCGACTGCTCTGTTTTAGAAAATACTGAGGAGCATGAGGACGCTGATGATAATGGTTCTGACATGCCCCTACACCAGTCTGAGGGGGCCAGGGAGGTTTTGTCTGAGGGAGAAATTTCAGATTCAGGGAAAATTTCTCAACAAGCTGAACCTGATGTGATTACATTCAAATTTAAATTGGAACATCTCCGCGCTCTGCTTAAGGAGGTGTTGTCTACTCTGGATGATTGTGACAATTTGGTCATTCCAGAGAAATTATGTAAGATGGACAAGTTCCTAGTGGTCCCGGGGCCCCCCGAAGCTTTTCCTATACCCAAGCGGGTGGCGGACATTGTAAACAAAGAATGGGAAAGGCCCGGCATTCCTTTTGTCCCTCCCCCTATATTTAAGAAATTGTTTCCTATGGTCGACCCCAGAAAGGACTTATGGCAGACAGTCCCCAAGGTCGAGGGGGCGGTTTCTACTCTAAACAAACGCACTACTATCCCTATAGAAGATAGTTGTGCTTTCAAAGATCCTATGGATAAAAAATTAGAGGGTTTGCTTAAAAAGATTTTTGTTCAGCAAGGTTACCTTCTACAACCAATTTCATGCATTGTTCCTGTCACTACAGCAGCGTGTTTCTGGTTCGATGAACTAGAAAAGTCGCTCAATAAAGATTCTTCTTATGAGGAGATTATGGACAGAGTTCACGCTCTTAAATTGGCTAACTCTTTTACTTTAGACGCCACTTTGCAATTAGCTAGATTAGCGGCGAAAAATTCAGGGTTTGCTATTGTGGCGCGCAGAGCGCTTTGGCTAAAATCTTGGTCAGCGGATGCGTCTTCCAAGAACAAATTGCTTAACATACCTTTCAAGGGGAAAACGCTGTTTGGCCCTGACTTGAAAGAGATTATTTCAGATATCACTGGGGGTAAGGGCCACGCCCTTCCTCAGGATAGGTCTTTTAAGGCTAAAAATAAACCAAATTTTCGTCCCTTTCGCAGAAACGGACCAGCCTCAAGTTCTACATCCTCTAAGCAAGAGGGTAATACTTCTCAAACCAAGCCAGCCTGGAGGCCAATGCAAGGCTGGAACAAAGGTAAGCAGGATAAGAAACCTGCCACTGCTACCAAGACAGCATGAGATGTTGGCCCCCGATCCGGGACCGGATCTGGTGGGGGGCAGACTTTCTCTCTTCGCTCAGGCTTGGGCAAGAGATGTTATGGATCCTTGGGCGCTAGAAATAGTCTCCCAAGGTTATCTTCTGGAATTCAAGGAGCTACCCCCAAGGGGGAGGTTCCACAGGTCTCAATTGTCTTCAGACCACATAAAAAGACAGGCATTCTTACATTGTGTAGAAGACCTGTTAAAAATGGGAGTGATTCATCCGGTTCCATTAGGAGAACAAGGGATGGGATTCTACTCCAATCTGTTCATAGTTCCCAAAAAAGAGGGAACATTCAGACCAATCTTAGATCTCAAGATCCTAAACAAATTTCTCAAGGTTCCATCGTTCAAAATGGAAACCATTCGGACAATTCTTCCTACCATCCAGGAAGGTCAATTCATGACCACGGTGGATTTAAAGGATGCGTATCTACATATTCCTATCCACAAGGAACATCATCGGTTCCTAAGGTTCGCCTTTCTGGACAAGCATTACCAGTTTGTGGCACTTCCATTCGGATTAGCCACTGCTCCAAGAATTTTCACAAAGGTACTAGGGTCCCTTCTAGCGGTGCTAAGACCAAGGGGCATTGCAGTAGTACCTTACTTGGACGACATACTGATTCAAGCGTCGTCTCTACCACAAGCAAAGGCTCATACGGACATTGTCCTGGCCTTTCTCAGATCTCACGGGTGGAAAGTGAACGTAGAAAAAAGTTCTCTATCTCCGTCAACAAGAGTTCCCTTCTTGGGAACAATAATAGACTCCTTAGAAATGAGGATTTTTCTGACAGAGGCCAGAAAATCAAAACTTCTAAGCTCTTGTCAAGTACTTCATTCTGTTCTTCTTCCTTCCATAGCGCAGTGCATGGAAGTAATAGGTTTGATGGTCGCGGCAATGGACATAGTTCCTTTTGCGCGAATTCATCTAAGACCATTACAACTGTGCATGCTCAGTCAGTGGAATGGGGATTATACAGACTTGTCTCCGACGATACAAGTAGATCAGAGGACCAGAGATTCACTCCGTTGGTGGCTGACCCTGGACAACCTGTCACAAGGGATGAGCTTCCGCAGACCAGAGTGGGTCATTGTCACGACCGACGCCAGTCTGGTAGGCTGGGGCGCGGTCTGGGAACCCCTGAAAGCTCAGGGTCTTTGGTCTCGGGAAGAATCTCTTCTCCCGATTAAATATTCTGGAACTGAGAGCGATATTCAATGCTCTCAAGGCTTGGCCTCAGCTAGCAAAGGCCAAATTCATACGGTTTCAATCAGACAACATGACGACTGTTGCGTATATCAACCATCAGGGGGGGACAAGGAGTTCCCTGGCGATGGAAGAAGTGACCAAAATAATTCAATGGGCGGAGACTCACTCCTGCCACTTGTCTGCAATCCACATCCCAGGAGTGGAAAATTGGGAAGCGGATTTTCTGAGTCGTCAGACATTTCATCCGGGGGAGTGGGAACTCCATCCGGAAATCTTTGCCCAAATAATTCAATTGTGGGGCATTCCAGACATGGATCTGATGGCGTCTCGTCAGAACTTCAAGGTTCCTTGCTACGGGTCCAGATCCAGGGATCCCAAGGCGACTCTAGTGGATGCACTAGTAGCACCTTGGAGCTTCAACCTAGCTTATGTGTTCCCACCGTTTCCTCTCATTCCCAGGCTGGTAGCCAGGATCAAACAGGAGAGGGTATCGGTGATCTTGATAGCTCCTGCGTGGCCACGCAGGACTTGGTATGCAGATCTGGTGAATATGTCATCGGCTCCACCTTGGAAGCTACCTTTGAGACAGGACCTTCTTGTTCAAGGTCCGTTCGAACATCCGAATCTGGCCTCACTCCAACTGACTGCTTGGAGATTGAACGCTTGATTTTATCAAAGCGAGGGTTCTCAGATTCTGTCATTGATACTCTTGTTCAGGCCAGAAAGCCTGTAACTAGAAAAATCTACCATAAAATATGGAAAAAATATATCTGTTGGTGTGAATCTAAAGGATTCCCATGGAACAAGATAAAAATTCCTAAGATTCTATCCTTTCTTCAAGAAGGTTTGGAGAAAGGATTATCTGCAAGTTCTTTGAAGGGACAGATTTCTGCTTTATCTGTTTTACTTCACAAAAAGCTGGCGGCTGTGCCAGATGTTCAAGCTTTTGTTCAGGCTCTGGTTAGAATCAAGCCTGTTTACAAACCTTTGACTCCTCCTTGGAGTCTAAATTTAGTTCTTTCAGTTCTTCAGGGGGTTCCGTTTGAACCCCTACATTCCGTTGATATCAAGTTATTATCTTGGAAAGTTTTGTTTTTGGTTGCAATTTCTTCTGCTAGAAGAGTTTCAGAGTTATCTGCTCTGCAGTGTTCTCCTCCTTATCTGGTGTTCCATGCAGATAAGGTGGTTTTGCGTACTAAACCTGGTTTTCTTCCGAAAGTTGTTTCTAACAAAAATATTAACCAGGAGATAGTCGTGCCTTCTTTGTGTCCGAACCCAGTTTCAAAGAAGGAACGTTTGTTGCACAATTTGGATGTAGTTCGTGCTCTAAAATTCTATTTAGAGGCTACAAAGGATTTCAGACAAACATCTTCCTTGTTTGTTGTTTATTCTGGTAAAAGGAGAGGTCAAAAAGCAACTTCTACCTCTTTCTCTTTTTGGCTTAAAAGCATCATCAGATTGGCTTATGAGACTGCCGGACGGCAGCCTCCTGAAAGAATCACAGCTCTTTCCACTAGGGCCGTGGCTTCCACATGGGCCTTCAAGAACGAGGCTTCTGTTGATCAGATATGTAAGGCAGCGACTTGGTCTTCACTGCACACTTTTACCAAATTTTACAAATTTGATACTTTTGCTTCTTCTGAGGCTATTTTTGGGAGAAAGATTTTGCAAGCCGTGGTGCCTTCCATCTAGGTGACCTGATTTGCTCCCTCCCATCATCCGTGTCCTAAAGCTTTGGTATTGGTTCCCACAAGTAAGGATGACGCCGTGGACCGGACACACCTATGTTGGAGAAAACAGAATTTATGTTTACCTGATAAATTACTTTCTCCAACGGCCCGCCCTGGTTTTTTAATCAGGTCTGATGATTTATTTTCTCTAACTACAGTCACCACGGTATCATATGATTTCTCCTATGCAAATATTCCTCCTTTACGTCGGTCGAATGACTGGGGAAGGCGGAGCCTAGGAGGGATCATGTGACCAGCTTTGCTGGGCTCTTTGCCATTTCCTGTTGGGGAAGAGAATATCCCACAAGTAAGGATGACGCCGTGGACCGGACACACCGTTGGAGAAAGTAATTTATCAGGTAAACATAAATTCTGTTTTTTAAAACAAATTAACATCCTTTTTTTTTACTGCAGTTAGTTTTCATTAGCCAAATTCCACCCACCATTTGCATTATTTGGAGGAGCCAGTCTGGGCTTTAGTCTGCAGACAACAATGCTATCCCAGTCATAAAGTTAGTATAAAGCGAATTTGCAGTTATTTGATAATGCCAATTAGAGACTAATATTGCAGAGGTAGCCTTGGGAAGTCAGCAGGGTGCATTCCAAGGTCTGAGAATTAGAAATTGCTCTTTCCTTTCTCTCTCACCTTTCTCTCGCCTCTATCTCTTTATTTCTCTCCCTTCACTCTCTTCTGTGTACACAAAGTTCAATAATTTGAGAGAACATCTCTCCAACTCCACCACCGGGAGTGTGATTTCTTATACACCTTCTTGTTTACATAGCATTTATATAACCAGTATTGCAGGTGGGAATACAAATCTTTATATACTGTTCCTTTTAAACATTTGCAAACTCAGGTTCCATTCACAGGTAAATGAAAATACTGCAGCCTGTATAAATAAAATAAATATCATGTATGTATTTTATATCTCCTTTTGATATGAAAAATAACATATTTTTATTATTGTTTTGCAGAAGAAAAGAAAAAACTTATCAGAGAATTTGATGAGAAGCAGCAGGAAGCGAATGAAATGGTAAACTCCCATTATGCAATGTTTTATTTTTTTCAAAATTGTTTACATTTATTAGTGCAAGGTATTTTTTATTGTAGGTGCTGCTTCAGTTACAAGGTGCACTGAATTAAAGGGATAAGAAATACAAAATTGTTCTTTTGTGATTCAGACAGAAGATACCATTTTAAAACCGTTTCCAATTTACTTCTGGTATCAAATTTGCTTTGTTCCCATATTATTCTGTGCTGAAGAGATACCCAGGTATGCATCTGTGGCACTACATGACAGGTGCTGCCATCTAGTGTTCTTGCAAATGTATAACATTCTTGCAAAACTGCTACCATATAGTGCTCCACAAAAGGGCTGGCTCCTAAGCATATGTCCCTGCTTTTCCACAAAAGATACCAAGAAAATTGATAATAGAAGTAAATTAGAAAATTGTTTGAAATCACATTAGGTTTCATATCCCTTTCATCTAATTTTTTGTAATAAATTTGAAATACCCTCACAGATGTAACAGCCTTATTTAAAGAAACATTCTAATATATAATGCATTTTTTCATTACTTACCCTAACTTACTAGTAGCACACTAAATATTTGTTTCACTTGCGTGCTAACTTCACTCAAAGTAAAATTTTAACGTGGAATCTTAGTGCTTGTATTAGAAAATGAAAGTAAAAAGTTAACGTGCAAGAGAAAGATCAGGCACGCTAACTTCAGGACTTCATGACCGCGTTAACGTCTTGTCCCCATAGACGCCTATAGGACGCACTGTTAAAAAAAACAACAGAAAAAAAAAATAAAATATGTTTTTCCCATAGAAGATAATATTCTTTTTATTTTTAAATATTTATTTCTACATATGTAGAGATAGAAAATAGTTGTGGGATAAGCACTCTCACTTCCTCAGAAAAAGCCAGGCTGTCAGGAACAGGAGTATCCATAGTAGAGAAGTAGATCCACACTCACTGGACTTCTAAATGACAAACGTGGTTTATTGTGACGTTTCGGGGATCAAACCGTCATCTGATGAAGGGGACAGTTTGATCCCCTAAATGTCATATTATATATTTATTTTATTGGTTATTTGTAGAGCGCCAACAGATTCCGCAGCGCTGTGTGTGTGTGTATATATATATATATATATATATATATATATATATATAAGAGAGGAATGTCTGCGCTCAGGGTTTTATGCTGGATGATAGAAGTAGTATCTAACTGTAGTACAAACAGGCTTCACTAGGGGTGCCTTTCTTGTGCGCTTCTCTACACTCTATTGTTTCATATATATACATATATATATATATATACACTTAATATATATACACTTAATATATAATGGTATAGATGTATATAGAAATATATATTTAAAAATACAAAGGACATTTTTTTTACGTGCAGAACATTGGAAAGTATAAAGTATTTCTATTCAAAACAGTGTAGTGTACAGAGAGACTCCTGCACCAACATGGAAACAAAACCATTTTAATAGAGCTTGAATATTCATTTTAAAACAAGAGGATAAAATTTAAATCATATTGTTCATCCATGATTTACTTTAAAACGGAAATTGTTTTAGGTTGCGTGATAACTCTAAAAAAATCTGTAGAAAGGATCTTTCACCCTCACAGATTACATTGTGCTGAGAATTGTTTAGCTCAAAGATTTTATTTTGTTTTTCTCTCTTCCATCAAATCCAATTACACACACTGCTTAACACAACACATTAGTGAAAGAGGTTTGAAGGGATAAAATATTCCTGTAAACTTATTTTTTTTTTATAAATTCTGTTTCATTTTTAGCTGGTAGAAATGGAAGAAGAACTGAAATATGCTCCGACATCTTTTCGAAATCAAATGATGAGTAAGCTGCGAACATACAAAAAAGACATTGTGAAGCTGCAGAGAGAAGTCAGAAGCACTGATCTGGGAGTGGGACCCGGATTATCTTCTAATGAGAACAGATGGGGGATTTACAGCCAGGAAAATGAGCAGAGTGTGAGTGCGTCACAAGGCTGTCTTTTCTACTTATTAGTGTGTAAAATACAGGCTCTGATTAAATATAGTCCTAGATAACAAATAACCTTGTACTCAGTATTTGATTCTCTGCATCCTGTTATATTTGACTGAAACAATAGTGCAAGTGTGTAACTTTTATTACCCCATGTAATAGGGACATTGTAGTATTATGATAGAATGCTGTAATTCGATAAAGCATTTTATTATTAAACAATTTGTGGTTCATTATTTGTATAGTCCATACAAAGGGGTAAAGTACAGAATTAAAGTTAAAAGGAATTTGAAACCCCATACAATCTTAAACAACTTTCCGGTTATCAAATTTCCTTCATTCTCTTTCATTTGTTGATGGGGCAGCAATGCACTACTAGTTTCCAACTGAACACATGGGTGAGCCAATGACAATCTGTGTGTATATATATATATATATATATATATATATATATATATATATATATATATATATACACAGCCACCTATAAGCAGCTAGAACCTAGGTTCTTTGCTGTCTCTGAGCTTTCCTAGATAAAACTTTCAGTAAAGGATAACAAGAGAAGGAAGCAAATTTAAATAGAAGTAAATTGGAAAGTTGTTTAAAATTGTATGCTCTATCTAAACCATGAATGTCCAATTATGATTTTACTGTCCCTTTAAGATCCTAGGTATACTGCATTACTGCTCTGAATGAAGACATGGAGAATGAGCTAATAAGCAGCTGAATACATATGTTTCTGCCAATCACCCGCCGTGTCTTGCTCAGGAACGGCACAGAACATTATGATTTTAAAGAAACTTTAAATCTTCATAATTGCTATAAAAAACATGTTATTTACTGAAAGTAAAGGCCTTAGAATAATATGCAAATGCAGCTTTATATTAGTTGTGTAAATATTGTAATATTTTAGTGTTCATGAAGTAATTGGCTCTGCCAAGTTCTAGGGTTTTCTTAGGTTAAGAAGCCTGATGTCTTATCTCCACTGCTGAGGACAGTTATAACATAATTTATGTAAGAACTTACCTGATAAATTCATTTCTTTCATATTAGCAAGAGTCCATGAGCTAGTGACGTATGGGATATACATTCCTACCAGGAGGGGCAAAGTTTCCCAAACCTTAAAATGCCTATAAATACACCCCTCACCACACCCACAATTCAGTTTAACGAATAGCCAAGAAGTGGGGTGATAAGAAAAAAGTGCGAAAGCATATAAAATAAGGAATTGGAATAATTGTGCTTTATACAAAAAAATCATAACCACCACAAAAAAAGGGCGGGCCTCATGGACTCTTGCTAATATGAAAGAAATGAATTTATCAGGTAAGTTCTTACATAAATTATGTTTTCTTTCATGTAATTAGCAAGAGTCCATGAGCTAGTGACGTATGGGATAATGACTACCCAAGATGTGGATCTTTCCACACAAGAGTCACTAGAGAGGGAGGGATAAAATAAAGACAGCCAATTCCTGCTGAAAATAATCCACACCCAAAATAAAGTTTAATGAAAAACATAAGCAGAAGATTCAAACTGAAACCGCTGCCTGAAGTACTTTTCTACCAAAAACTGCTTCAGAAGAAGAAAATACAACAAAATGGTAGAATTTGGTAAAAGTATGCAAAGAGGACCAAGTTGCCGCTTTGCAAATCTGATCAACCGAAGCTTCATTCCTAAACGCCCAGGAAGTAGAAACTGACCTAGTAGAATGAGCTGTAATCCTATGAGGCGGAGTCTTACCCGACTCAACATAGGCAAGATGAATTAAAGATTTCAACCAAGATGCCAAAGAAATGGCAGACGTTTTCTGGCCTTTCTAAAACCGGAAAAGATAACAAATAAACTAGAAGTCTTTCGGAAAGACTTAGTAGCTTCAACATAATATTTCAAAGCTCTAATAACATCCAAAGAATGCAACGATTTCTCCTTAGAATTCTTAGGATTAAGACATAATGAAGGAACCACAATGTCTCTACTAATGTTGTTGGAATTCACAACTTAGGTAAAAATTCAAAAGAAGTTCGCAACACCGCCTTATCCTGATGAAAAATCAGAAAAGGAGACTCACAAGAAAGAGCAGATAATTCAGAAACTCTTCTGGCAGAAGAGATGGCCAAAAGGAACAAAACTTTCCAAGAAAGTAATTTAATGTCCAATGAATGCATAGGTTCAAATGGAGGAGCTTGAAGAGCCCCCAGAACCAAATTCAAACTCCAAGGAGGAGAAATTGACTTAATGACAGGCTTTATACGAACCAAAGCTTGTACAAAACAATGAATATCAGGAAGAATAGCAATCTTTCTGTGAAAAAGAACAGAAAGAGCAGAGATTTGACCTTTCAAGGAACTTGCGGACAAACCCTTATCTAAACCATCCTGAAGAAACTGTAATATTCTCGGTATTCTAAAAGAATGCCAAGAAAAATGATGAGAAAGACACCAAGAAATATAAGTCTTCCAGACTCTATAATATATCTCTCTGGATACAGATTTACGAGCCTGTAACATAGTATTAATCACAGAGTCAGAGAAACCTCTTTGACCAAGAATCAAGCGTTCAATCTCCATACCTTTAAATTTAAGGATTTCAGATCCTGATGGAAAAAAGGACCTTGAGACAAAAGGTCTGGTCTTAACGGAAGAGTCCACGGTTGACAAGAGGCCATCCGGACAAGATCCGCATACCAAAACCTGTGAGGCCATGCCGGAGCTACCAGCAGAACAAACGAGCATTCCTTCAGAATCTTGGAGATTACTCTTGGAAGAAGAACTAGAGGCGGAAAGATATAGGCAGGATGATACTTCCAAGGAAGTGATAATGCATCCACTGCCTCCGCCTGAGGATCCCGGGATCTGGACAGATACCTGGGAAGTTTCTTGTTTAGATGAGAAGCCATCAGATCTATTTCTGGAAGTTCCCACATTTGAACAATCTGAAGAAATACCTCTGGGTGAAGAGACCATTCGCCCGGATGCAACGTTTGGCGACAGAGATAATCCGCTTTCCAATTGTCCATACCTGGGATATGAACCGCAGAGATTAGACAGGAGCTGGATTCCGCCCAAACCAAAATTCGAGATACTTCTTTCATAGCCAGAGGACTGTGAGTCCCTCCTTGATGATTGATGTATGCCACAGTTGTGACATTGTCTGTCTGAAAACAAATGAACAACTCTCTCTTCAGAAGAGGCCAAGACTGAAGAGCTCTGAAAATTGCACGGAGTTCCAAAATATTGATCAGAAATCTCACCTCCTGAGATTCCCAAACCCCTTGTGCCGTCAGATACCCCCACACAGCTCCCCAACCTGTAAGACTTGCATCTGTTGAGATTATAGTCCAGGTCGGAAGAACAAAGAAGCCCCCTGAACTAAACGATGGTGATCTGTCCACCATGTCAGAGAGTGTTGTAAAATCGGTTTAAAGATATTAATTGAGATATCTTTGAGTAATCCCTGCACCATTGGTTCAGCATACAGAGCTGAAGAGGTCGCATGTGAAAACGAGCAAAGGAGATCGCATCTGATGCGGCAGTCCTAAGACCCAACATTTCCGTGCATAAGGCTACCAAAGGGAATGATTGTGACTGAAGGTTTTGACAAGCTGATATCAATGTTAAACTTCTCTTGTCTGACAAGGACAGAGTCATAGACACTGAATTTATCTAGAAACCTAAAAAGGTTACCCTTGTCTGAGGAATCAATGAACTGAATGATAAATTGATCCTCCAACCATGAACTTGAAGAAACAACACAAGTCGATTCGTATGAGATTCTTCAAAAATGAGAAGACTGAGCAAGTACCAAGATATCGTCCAAATAAGGAAATACCAAAACCCTATTCTCTGATTACAGAAAGAAGGGCACCGAGAACCTTTGAAAAAAATTCTTGGAACTGAGGCTAGGCCAAACGGTAGAGCCACAAAACTGGTAATGCTTGTCTAAAAAGAGAATCTCAGACACTAAAAGTGATCTGGATGAATCGGAATATGCAGATACACATCCTGTAAATCTATTGTAGACATATAATGCCCTTGCTAAACAAAAGGCAGGATAGTCCTACAGTAACCATCTTGAATGTTGGTATCCTAACATAACGATTCAATAATGATAGATCCGGAACTGGTCTGAAGGAATTGACCTTCTTTGGTACAATGAAGAGATAAAATAAAACCCCAGCCCCTGTTCCAGAACTGGAACTGGCATAAATACTCCAGCCAACTCTAGATCTGAAACACATTTCAGAAATGCTGAGCCTTTGCTGTGTTAACTGGGACACAGGAAAGAAAAGAATCTCTTAGCAGGAGGCCTTAACTTGAAGCCAATTCTGTACCTTTCTGAAACAATGTTTCTGAAACCAGAGATTAAGAACGGAATTGATCCAAATTTCTTTGAAGAAAACGTAATCTGCCCCATACCAGCTGAGCTGGAATAAGGGCCGCACCTTCATAGGTACTTAGGAGCTGGCTATAGGTTTCTATAAGGCTTGGATATATTCCAAACTGGAAATAGTTTCCAAACTGATACCGCTCCTGAGGATGAAGGATCAGGCTTTTGTTCCTTGTGAGGAAAGGAACGAAAAATGATTATTTACCCTGGAAAGAAAGGGAAAGCAAAGTTGACTTAGAAGACATGTCAGCATTCCAAGTTTAATCCATAAAGCTTTTCTAGCTAAAATAGCTAGAGACATATACCTGACATCAACTCTAATGATATCAAAAGATGGTATCACCAATAAAATTATTAGCATGTTATAGAATAATAATAATGCTATAAAATTATGATCTGTTACTTGTTGCACTAAAGCTTCTAACCAAAACGTTGAAGCTGCAGCAACATCCACTAAAAATATAGCAGGTCTAAGAAGATTACCTGAACATAAGTAAGCTTTTCTTAGAAAGGATTCAATTTTCCTATCTAAAGGATCCTTAAATGAAGTACTATCTGCCGTAGGAATAGTAGTACATTAGCAGGAGTAGAGACAGCCCCATAACCTTAGGGATTTTTGTCCCAAAAAACTCTAATCTGTCAGATGGCACAGGATATAATTTGCTTAAACGTCTAGAAGGAGTAAATAAATTACCCAAATTATTCCATTCCCTGGAAATTACTTCAGAAATAGCATCAGGGAGATAAAACACTTCTGGAATAACTACAGGAGATTTAAAAACCTTATTTAAACGTTTACATTTAGTATCAAGAGGACCAGAATCCTCTATTTCTAATGCAAATAACACTTCTTTAAGTAAAGAACGAATAAATTCCATCTTGAACAAATACAAAGATTTATCAGCATCAACCTCTGAGACAGAAACCTCTGAACCAGAAGAACCATTATCAGTATCAGAATGATGATGTTCATTTAAAAATTCATCTGAAAAAAGAGAAGTTTTAAAAGACTTTTATGTATACTAGAAGGAGAAATAACAGACATAGCCTTCTTAATGGATTTAAAAAATAAAATCTCTTATGTTATCAGGAACACTCTGAAAATTAGATGTTGACGGAACAGCAACAGGTAATGTAACAGTACTAAAGGAAATTTTATCTGCATTAATAAGTTTGACATGACATGCAATACAAATAACAGCTGGAGAAACAGATACCAAAAGTTTATAGCAGATACACTTAGCTTGGTAGCTCCAGCACTGTGCAGTGATTTTCCTGAAGTATCTTCTGACTCAGTTGCAACGTGGAACATCTTGCAATATGTAAAAGAAAAAAAACAACATAAAAAGCAAAATTGATCAAATTCCTTAAATGACAGTTTCAGGAATGGGAAAAAAATGCCAAAGAACAAGCTTCTAGCAACCAGAAGCAATAAAAAATGAGACTTAAATAATGTGGAGACAAAAGTGACGCCCACATTATTTGGCGCCTAAATGCTTTTTGGCGCCAAAAATGACGCCACATCCGGAAAAATAACGTCAAAGAATGACGCAACTTCCGGCGACACGTATGACGCCGGAAACGGAAATAGAATTTTTGCGCCAAAAAAGTCTGCGCCAAGAATGACGCAATAAAATGAAGCATTTTCAGCCCCCGCGAGCCTAACAGCCCACAGGGAAAAAGTCAAATTTTAAGGTAAAAAATGTTAAATTAAAATGCATTATCCCAAATATGAAACTGACTGTCTGAAAAATAAGGAAAGTTGAACATTCTGAGTCAAGGCAAATAAATGTTTGAAAACATATATTTAGAACTTTATAAACAAAGTGCCCAACCATAGCTAGGAGTGTCACAGAAAATAAGACTTACTTACCCCAGGACACTCATCTACATATAGCAGATAGCCAAACCAGTACTGAAACGAGAATCAGCAGAGGTAATGGTATATATAAGAGTATATCGTCGATCTGAAAAGGGAGTTAAGAGATGAATCTCTACGACCGATAACAGAGAACCTATGAAATAGACCCCTTAGAAGGAGATCACTGCATTCAAATAGGCAATACTCTCCTCACATCCCTCTGACATTCACTGCACGCTGAGAGGAAAACCGGGCTCCAACTTGCTGCGGAGCGCATATCAACGTAGAATCTAGCACAAACTTACTTCACCACCTCCATCGGAGGCAAAGTTTGTAAAACTGAATTGTGGGTGTGGTGAGGGGTGTATTTATAGGCATTTTAAGGTTTGGGAAACTTTGCCCCTCCTGGTAGGAATGTATATCCCATACGTCACTAGCTCATGGACTCTTGCTAATTACATGAAAGAAAAATAAGTTACTTGTGTAATAATCTCAATGTTTAATACCCCTTTAGCATGGCTAAATACATATATGGTCATTCAGCAGTGTGAATACAGAGAATTTCCAATAAGGAATACCTGACATATCTCAAGCTGCTGAAATTTAACAATAAAAGGGGTCAAATCTTGTGTGCCTCTGGTACTACAGATATTGCACACCCTCCCCCCAAATAACGCATTTAGCTCATCACATGACTGCCCATTTTTTTAATATTTTTTCAAATATAGTAAAGGTTTAAAAGGGGTCAGACAACTGTACAACAGGAAGTTAGAGCTTTGAGAATATATGGTAAAACTAGTTTGTGCCACCAGTATAGTAGTTTAGTAAGGAAAGTTGCTTGCGCCGTCATGTAACCGATCAAATCTATTCTTGAGAAGAGTATTGTGCTCCCTTAAAGTATTTTGCACTAGCAATAAAGCAGTACTAAATCTAAAGTATCTAGCACCAACAATAAAGCAGTGCTAAATGTAAAGCATTTTGCACCAACAATAAAGCAGTGCTAAATGTAAAGCATTTTGCATCAACAATAAAGCAGTGCTAAATCAAAAGTATCTATCTTGGCCCCGGGACCGCCCCTGTTGAGAAGGCGGTTCCGTTCTGAGGCGGCAGTGTATTTTCATGCTATTTCTCACTTCCTGTGAATCTGGAGTGAGATGCGTATGTTATAGCGGCAGCTCTGTTATCAGGAGGCGTCTCGTTTATTGCAGTTTTTCTCAAGTGCTTGGAGGTCCGGAGTGAAAGTCGGATTGTTTCTTATTAGTTTGGCTGCAGGCCAGGTAAGAACCTCAGCAAAATAGTTGAGGTGTAGAGAGTTGCCTGGGGTCAGTTTCTCTTATGTTAAGTTTTTGCTTATAAATAATTAAAGGAACAGTAACATTTTTTTTCTAATATTGTTTTTTAAAAGGAAATAAAGCCTTTATTATTGATTTCTTTTCTTTGTCCTTGTGGGTAATATGGATCAGGAGGCCTTGCAGAATGTTACTTGTAGCCTATGTTTTGACTCTCAGGTAGAATCCCCAGTACCCTTTTGTTCTTCATGTATTGAAAAAACCTTATCTTATAGGGATAGACTTTTTGATCCTGAGCCATCATTAGCTAAGGCGGATGCTGTTCAGGTGTCTCCTGTTTCAGATGTGCGGCAGCTTTCTCCTCAAGCGTCCCAATCTTTTTCGTCTACACATGCAGTGCCTGCGTTTCCTCTCACGCTCCGGTTGGAGTTACTTTGCAAGGCATTGCTACCCATATAGCCTCTGTGGTATCTGAGGCGTTGTCTGCTTTTCTCATGCTGCAGGGAAAATGCAAAAGAAATGTAAAGAATCAGTGAGTAAGGTTTCTGATCCAGTTATGGCTACTTGGGGTGCTTTCTCTCAGAAGTCTGAGGAGGAAGATACTTCGGTAGCGTGTGAGGGTGTAATCTCAGACTCAGTATAATTCCTTCTTCTGATGCTGAAGTCGTATTCTTCAGATTTAAGCTGGAACACCTCCGCCTGTTACTTTAGGAGGTTTTGGCTACCTTGGACGACTCCGATACGACTGTCTTAGTCAACCCTAAGAAGTCTAGTAAGCTGAACAAGTACATTGATGTTGCCTCCGCAGCGGAGGTATTTCCTGTACCAGACCGTGCTACAAAGATTATTGCACGGGAGTGGAAGAGACCTGGAATTCCTTTTTCTCCATCTCCAATTTTCAAGAAAATGTTTCCAATAGCTGATTCCATTAAAGAGTCGTGGCAGATGGTCCCTAAGGTGGAAGGGGTGATTTCCACTTTGGCTAAGAGGACCACTATTCCCATAGAGGATAGTTGTTCTTTTAAGCATCCAATGGATAGGAAGTTGGATGCATTGCCAAAGAAAATGTATGTTCACCAGGGTCTCCAATGGCAACCTGCGGTGTGTATTGCCACTGTCACCAGTGCGGCAGCCTACTGGTTTGATGCCTTGTCTGATTCTATTCAGACAGATACTCCTCTTGAGGAGATCCAGGACAGGATTATGGCTCTTAAGTTAAACACTTCCTTTATCACTTTACAAGTCATTAAGTTGGGAGCAAAAATGTCTGGTTTTGCGGTCCTAGCTCACAGAGCCTTATGGTTGAAATCCTGGTCTGCGGATGTTTCATCCAAGTCCAAGCTCCTGGCGATCCCCTACAAGGGTAAGACCTTGTTTGTGCCTGGCTTGGCTGAAATAATTTCAGTTATTACAGGAGGAAAGGGATCTTTTCTTTTTCAGGATAAGAGGAATAAACAGAAAGGTCGTCAGAATAATTTTCGTTCCTTTCATAACTTCAGAGGTAAACCCTCCCCTTGTTCCTCTAAGCAAGAACAATCCAAGCCTTCCTGGAAACCTAGCCAGTCTTGGAACAAAGGGAAGCAGTCTAAGAAACTCGCAGCTGAATCCAAGTCAGCATGAAGGGTCGGTCCCTGATCCGGGAGCGGATCCAGTAGGGGGCAGACTTTCTCTATTCGCTCAAGCCTGGATATGGGATGCAAATTGGAGTTCAAGACTTTTCCTCCCAGAGACAGGTTCCTCCTCTCAAGATGATCTGTAGACCAGATAAAGAGAGAGAGGTGTTCTTAAACTGTGTCCAGGACCTGTTTGCTTTGGGAGTGATAGTTCCAGTTCCAGCGCAGGAACAGGGTCTTGGATTCTACTCCAATCTATTTGTCGTTCCCAAAAAAGGGGGAACTTTCAGACCAATTTTAGATCTGAAATGTCTAAACAAGTTCCTCACTGTTCCGTCCTTCAAATTGGAAACTATACGTTCCATTCTTCCCTTGGTCCAAGAGGGGTCAGTTCATGAGAACCATAGACCTAAAGGGTGCGTACCTTCATGTTCCTTTGCACAAGGATCATCACAAGTTTGAGGTTCGCCTTCTTGGACAATCACTTTCAGTTGGTGACTCTTCCATTTGGTCTTGCCACGTCTCCCAGAATTTTCTCAAAGGTTCTGGGGGCTCTATTGGCAGTGATCCGGTCTTGAGACATTGCAGTGGTGCCCTATCTGGTTGGCATTCTGTTTCAGGCACCGTCTTTTCAACATGCAAAGTCTCATACGGAGATCTTGTTGTCTTTTCTTTGTTCCCAAGGATGGAAGGTGAATCTGGGAAAAAGTTCCTTGATTCCGGCTACAAGGGTAGTGTTCTTGTGGACCATAATAGATTCCCTATCGATGAAGATATTTCTGACAGAGGTTAGAAAATCCAAGATTTTCGACTCTTGCCTTGCCCTTCAGTCTTCTCCTCGGCCGTCAGTTGCTCAATGCATGGAGGTAATTGATCTGATTGTAGCTTCCATGAACATCATCCCGTTTGCTCTGTTACATCTAAGGGCTCTGCAGTTGTGCATGCTAAGACAATGGAACGGGGACTATGCAGGTTTGTCTCCTTGAATAGTTTTGGATCAGCCAACAAGAGATTCTCTTCCTTGGTGGTTGTCTCAGGAACACCTCTCCCAGGGTACCTGCTTCCGCAGACCTACCTGAATGATTGTGACCACGGATGCCAGCCTGCTGGGATGGGGAGCAGTCTAGGGTTCATTGAAGGCTCAGGGTCTATGGACTCGGGAGGAGTCAGTTCTCCCCATAAACATCCCAAAGCTGAGAGCGATCTTCAATGCTCTTCTGGCCTGGCCTCAGCTTCAGCCCGGTTTATCATGTTCCAATTGGACAACATAACATCGGTGGCTTACATCAACCACCAGGGAGGAAGTCGGAGTTCCTTGGCCATTACAGAGGTGGCCAGAATTATTCAGTGGGCGGAGACCTACAACTGCTGTCTATCTGCGATCCACATTCCAGGAGTGGATAATTGGGAAGCAGATTTTCTGAGCAGACAGACCTTTCACCCGGGGGAGTGGGAACTCCATCCAGAGGTATTCTCCAGTTTAATCCTCAAATGGGAGCAGCCGGAGCTAGATCTCATGGCATCTCGGCAGAATTCCAAGCTCCAGAGGTATGGTTCGAGGTCAAGTTATTGCTCTGATTAAGTAGGAGAGGGCGTCGGTGATTTTCATAGCTAAGTGTGGGTTTTCTGAGTCGGTCATTGAAACCTTAATCCAGGCTTGCAAGCCTGTGACAAGAAGGATATACCATAAAATATGGTGTAAATATCTGTATTGGTGTGAATCCAGAGGTTACTCTTTTAGTAGAGTCAGGATTCCTAGGATTTTGTCTTTTCTCCAGGAGGGTCTGGAGAAGGGTTTGTCAGCAAGTACGCTGAAGGGACAAATTTCTGCGTTGTCTATTTTGTTGCATAAACGTCTGGCCTTTGTCAGAATCAGGCCTGTATTTAAAGCTGTTACTCCTCCATGGAGTCTTAACCTTGTTCTTAAAGTTTTACAACAGCCTATGCATTCCTTAGATATTAAAAGGTTATCTTGGAAAGTTTTGTTTCTTGTTGCTATTTCTTCTGCTCGGAGAGTCTCAAACTCTTGGCGCTACAGTATGATTCTCCTTATCTTATATTTAATTCTGATAAGGTGGTTCTTCGTACTAAGTTAGGTTTCCTTCCTAAAGTTGTCTCGGACAGGAATATTAATCGTTGTTCCTTCCCTGTGTCCTAATCCCTCTCCTAAGGAGCGTCTGTTGCACAACTTAGATGTTGTGCATGCGCTGAAATTCTACTTGCAGGCGACTAAGGACTTTCGCCAGTCTTCTGCTTTGTTTGTTTCTCTGGGAAACACAAGGGGTCAGAAAGCTATGGCTTCTTCTCTTTCTCTTTGGCTGAAGAGTATTATTTGTTTGGCCTATGAGACTGCTGGACAGCAACCGCCTGAGAGAATCACAACTCCATTCCACGAGGGCCGTTTCTTCTTCCTTGGCCTTTAAAAATGAAGCTTCTGTAGAACAGATTTGCAAGGCTGCAACTTGGTCTTCTCTGCATACTATTTCAAAATTTTACAAATTTGATACTTTTGCTTCGGGTGAGGCTTCTTTTGGGAGAAAGGTTCTTCAAGCAGTGATACCTTCTGTTTAGGTTAACTGTCTTGTCCCTCCCTCATCATCTGTGTGTCCACTAGCTTGGGTATTGATTCTCATCTGTAATTGATTAACTTGATGGCATGGAGATTGAACACTTAGTCATTAAACACAGGGTTTCTTGATTCTGTGATTGAAACCTTGATTAAGGCTTGTAGTTTTTTGCTGGATGGTCTAGAGAAGGACCTGTCTGCCAGTTCTTTAAAAGGGCAGATTTCTGCTCTTTCAGTCTTGTTCCACAAAAAGATTGCTAATCTAACTAATATTTATATTTTATTTGTTCAGGTTCTGGTTCGTATTAAACCTGCAATCAAGCCTATTTCTCCTCCATAGAATTTTAACTTGGTGTTAAAGGTTTTGTAAGCTCCTCCTTTTGAAACTATGTATAAAATGGACATTAAACCACTTTCTTTGGCTATTTCTTCTGCTAGAAGAGTTTCTGAGTTACCTGCCCTTTCTTGTAAACCTCCTTATCTGATTTTTCATCAAGATAAGACTCTTTTAAAGGCATCATTAGATTTGTTTTTTACCTGAAGTTGTTTCTTCAGAAAACTTTAGCAGTGAGATGATTGTTCCTTCTTTGTGTCCTAATCCTAAGTATACTTCAGAGAGATCTTTACATTCTTTGGATGTTGTTAGGGCATTGGCATATTACATTGATGCTACTAAGGTCCTAAGAAAAACTTCTAGTTTGTTTATTCTTTTTTTTCTGGTCCTAGGAAGGGTCAGAAAGCTTCTGCTGTTTCTTTGGCCTGTTGACACTTTTTGATTCACAAGGCTTACTTGGAGGCATGTCAGCCTTCACTGCATCGGATTACTGCTCATTCTACTAGGTCAGTTGCCACTTCTTGGGCTTTCAGGATTGAGGCTTTTGTTGATCTGATTTGCAAGGCAGCTACTTGATCTTCTTGCATACTTTTACTATTTTTTTTATTTCTACCATTTTGATGTTTTTGCTTCTTCTGAAGAAGCCTTTTGCAGAAATGTAATATATAATTTAATATCTCAGTGAAAAAATATATTTTTTAAATATCTCCCTTTATGTTATTTATCGTGGACTTCACAGCTTGGGTATTAGTTTCCAAGAGTAATGGATTGTTGACTCTCACCACCTGTATGAAACAAAAAAATAATTTATGCTTACCTGATGATAAATTTTCTTTCATGGTGGTGAGTGTTCACGAGACCCCACCCTTATGGTTTTTTGGGGTTAGTTTTTTCTTCAGCACATCTTTCTCTGCTGCGTTTTTGGCTCTTATTCTTTTTTCTTACCTCACTTTGCTTGGCTAAATGTTAGACTAAGGTATGTGTGAGGGAGGAGGGGTTTAATAGAGCTCTTGGGGTTTTGGAATCTGCCTCATCCTAGTGGTAGAGAGGAGTAATGCCCAAGAGTTATGGGTCGTGGACTCTCTCCACCATAAAAGGAATTAATTTATCAGGTAAGCATAAATTATGTTTTTAATCTTTATTGTTAATGGGGCCTTTTTTGACAACTTAAAAGCGGCATTTATGTGCATAGTATGATGTAAATTTAATGGCCAGTACACTGTTCAATGAATGATAAATGGATCTTATCTTACCTGGCTCTCTGCTTCAGACACAGCATCCACTGCTGCACTGTCACATGGGGGTCTCCATTTCAGCCACACTCCTAGGTCTGGCAATAGACAAGGAGGTGGTGTCGGTATTTTACTTTCCTCTCGTTGCACCTTCCAACAAATACAGCCCTTCTCTTCACTCACATTTTCTTCATTTGAAGCACATATGATTCGGTTATTCTCTCCCCTCTCTATACGTGTTGCAGTCATATACCGCCCCCCTGGCTCCCCAACTCAATTTTTAGATCACTTTGCTACCTGGCTTCCTTATTTCCTTTCCTCAGACATCCCTGCCCTCATTCTTGGCGACTTTAACATCCCTCTTGACAATCCCAATGCCTCCTCTGCAATACAACTTCTTCAACTGACTTCCTCTTTCGGCCTGTCACAATGGACTGACTCTCCCACTCACAAAGATGGTCATTCCCTTGATCTGATTTTCACCTATCGATGCACTCTTTCAAATTTAACAAACTCCCCTTTTCCTCTCTCTGACCATCATCTCCTAACTTGCAACATCACTTCCCTACCTACAACTCCCCCTCCCTCTACCCCTCACACCAAACTTCACAGAAGCACTAAGTCACTAGATCTGCTTCAGCTCGCTAGCTCCCTCAAACCTCTCCTCTCATCCATCACCTCCTTTTCCTTCCCTGACCAATCTATCTGCCAGTATAATTCCACCCTTACATCGGTCATTGACACTCTGGCCCCTCCAACCTTAGCTCAGAAACCACACTCTCATCCTCAGCCCTGGCATACTCCTCTGACACGATACCTACACAGATGCTCCCGTACTGCTGAGCGACATTGGAGGAAATCTCAGAGTTCAGCTGACTTTCTTCACTACCAGTTCATCCTGAACTCCTACTATTCTGCCCTTAATCTTTATAAGCAACAATATTTTTCTAATCTCATCTCTACTCTTTCCTCTAACCCTAATCGTCTGTTCAACACATTCAACACTCTTCTCCGCCCACCCCCACCTCCTAACACAACCTCTCTCTCAGCTCAAGATTTTGCAAGCCACTTCAACAACAAAATTGACTCCATCAGAAGTGAAATCAGCTCTCAACATACTTCCAATCTCCCACCCCCTCAAAAGCTCACGATCACCCAAAACCCAAATATCCAAAAATGCAGCTCTTTTGCCCCTGTTAATGAGGATGAAGTTTCTGCCCTTATACTGTCCTCCCACCTCACTACCTGTCCCCTCCCTTTCTTCTACCCTCACCCCCATACTCACACACATTTTCAACCTCTCCCTCAGCACTGGTATATTTCCCTCATCTCTAAAACATGCACTGGTTACACCTATCCTCAAAAAACCTTCCCTTGATCCAACCTCCCCTTCAAATTACCGCCCTATTTCCCTACTCCCTCTTGCCTCAAAGCTCCTCGAAAAGCTAGTTTACGCACGTCTATCCCATTTCCTTACACTAAACTCTCTTCTTGACCCACTGCAATCTGGATTTCGTTCCCATCACTCTACAGAGACAGCAATTGTCAAGGTTACCAATGACCTACTTGCAGCAAAATCCAAAGGCCACTTCTCTCTGCTTATCCTCCTTGACCTGTCTGCAGCCTTTGACACTGTTGACCACCCTCTTCTGCTCCAAACCCTCCAATCCTTTGGCATCTGTGACACAGCTCTCTCGTGGTTCTCTTCCTATCTGACTAACCGTACATTTAGTGTAGCCTTCTCCGGAGCATCCTCTGCCCCGTTGCCACTTTCTGCTGGGGTACCTCAAGGCTCTGTCCTTGGTCCCCTTCTCTTCTCAATCTACACGTCGTCACTAGGTCCCTTAATAAAGTCCCATGGGTTTCAATACCATTTGTATGCCGATGACACCCAAATCTACCTCTCTGCACCAGACCTACCTCCTTCCTTACTAACCCGTGTCACTAACTGTCTTTCTCACATCTCATCTTGGATGTCCTCTCATTACCTTAAGCTAAATCTCTCCAAAACTGAACTCCTTATTTTTCCCCCTTCTTCCAATGTCTCCACCCCCAAAATTTCTATTAACTGTTGATAATTCCACCATTACCCCTACCCCGCTCGCCCGATGTCTTGGGGTCACACTTGACTCAGATCTTTCCTTCACGCCTCACATCCAGTCCTTGGCTAAAGCCTGCCGCTTCCACCTTAAAAACATTGCTAAAATTAGACATTTCCTTACACAAGATACAACCAAGATTTTAATCCACTCTCTCATCCTTTCCCGCCTCGACTACTGCAATTCCGTCCTCTCTGGTCTACCTAGCTGCCGCACAGCTCCTTTACAATCCATTATGAATGCCTCTGCCAGACTCATCTTCCTTACTCGTCGCTCTTCATCTGCTGCACCTCTCTGCCATTCCCTTCACTGGCTTCCTCTTGCCTCTAGAATTAAACATAAAATCCTCACCCTGACATATAAAGCTCTCAACTGCACTGCTCCCCCCTACATCTCAGAACTTGTCTCTAGATACTCTCCCTCCCGTCCCCTTCGATCAGCTCAGGATCTCCTCCTCTCTTGTTACTTCCTCACATTCACGTTTACAGGACTTCTCCAGACTGGCCCCCATCTTGTGGAATTCCCTGCCTCGCTCCATAAGACTCTCCCCTAGTTTTAACAGCTTCAAGCACTCCCTAAAAACTTCACTATTCAGGGATGCATACAACCAACACTAACCTTTCCTAACGCCATTGCTTTCCCCTTGAACCCCTTAGATTGTTAGCCTATGGGCCCAGCTGTTTACAGATCGCTTCATAAGAGCCAACTACAACAGTGATACTCTCGGCAGGGCCCTCTACCCACTTGACCCCTGCAAAAGCTATCCTGTACACCGACTATGTTTACAGCGCTGCGGAATCTGTTGGCGCTCTACAAATACCTGATAATAATAATAATAATCTTATAATCAGAAATTACCGTTGGTTTAAAAATATTATTTTCCAACGAATAAGAACATATGTCTACGTACTATTATTTCTGCAAAAGTATATTGTTTCACATCCCTTTAAGCCAGGTATAAGTTATTGAAATTTGCTTTGGCTTTAAGCAGAAACGTTAACCATTTCCTCTATGAACTATTTTTTCTGGATAATCAAAATTTTATTATGTTGACCTGTGAATTGGAGCTATTTCGAGTTTTCTGGTCTATGATCTGATTCTTTAGAAGTCATTAATTTACTAGTACACTGGATTTATTTATTTTTTTTTCATTTTTTTTTCCATTTTTTTTTCTTTTAGACACATTTACAAGCACAGAGGAATCTTCTTCTCCAGGGCACGGAGAGCTTAAACAGAGCCACTGACAGTATTGCAAGGTCCCATCAGATAGCAGCTGAAACTGATGCCATTGGCTCAGATATAATAGAGGAACTGGGTGGACAGAGAGAACAGCTGGAACGCACCAAAGGACGAGTAAGTTGTCTAGGAGTAACTATGTGTGTATATGTATGTGTGTGTATGTGTGTGTATATATATATATATATATATCTATCAAAACTTAGTGGATTTGTATTTAAAAAAGGAAGACGGACCATCTTCTCATGACAGTGTATTGGAGTTGTATATAAAGCCAGGTAGTCTCATTCTATTTAAAGAGAGAAGCAGGATTGCTTTAGCCCATACAGGCAAAGTGTTGTAGTGTTAGGACCAGTCAACATTTGGGACACCTTATAAAATCATTTTGCAGGCAATATCTGCAGCATTTAAAGGGTCAGTCAACACCAGAAAATTTGTCGTTTAAAAAGAAAGATAATCCCTTTATTACCCATTCCCCAGTTTTGCATAACCAACAGGGGTATAATAATACATGTTTTACCTCTGTAATTACATTGTATCTAAGCTTCTGCTGACTGCCCCTTTATTTCAGTTCTTTTGACAGAATTGCATTTTAGTCAATCAGTGCTCACTCCTAGGTCACTTCACATGCATGAGCTCAATATTATCTATATGAAACACATGAACTAATGCCATCTAGTGGTCAAAATGCATTCAGATTAGAGGCAGTCTTCAAAGTCTAAGAAATTAGCATATAAACCTCTTTGGTTTAGCTTTCAACTAAGAATGCCAAGAGAACAAAACAAAATTGGTGATAAAAGTAAATCATGAAAGTTTTTTTTGGACTTGACTGTCCCTTTGTATTTGTATATACAGTATCTCACAAAAGTGAGTACACCCCTCACATTTTTGTAAATATTTTATTATTTCTTTTCATGTGACACCACTGAAGAAATGAAACTTATCTACAATGTAAATTAGTGAGTGTGCAGCCTATATAACAGTGTAAATATGCTGTCCCCTCAAAATAACACAAAACACAGCCATTAATGTCTAAACCGTTGGCAACAAAAGTGAGTACACCCCTAAGTGGAAATGTCCAAATTGGGCTCAATTAGCCATTTTCCCTCCCCGGTGTCATGTGACTCGTTAGTGTTACAAGGTCTCAGGTGTGAATGGAGAGCAGGTGTGTTAAATTTTTGTTTTATCGCTCTCTCATACTGGTCACTGGAAGTTCAAGATGGCACCTCATGGCAAAGAACTCTGAGGATCTGTAAAAAAGAATCGTTGCTCTACATAAAGATGGCTTAGGCTATAAGAAGATTGCCAAGACCTTGAAACTGAGCTGCAGCTCGGTGGGCAAGACCATACAGCGGTTTCACAGGACAGGTTCTACTCAGAACAGGCTTTGCCATGGTCGACCAAAGAAGTTGAGTGCACGTGTTCAGCGTCATATCCAGAGGTTGTCTTTGAGAAATAGACATATGAGTGCTGCCAGCAATGCTGCAGAGGTTGAAGGGGGGGGGGGGAGTCAGCCTGTCCGTGTTCAGACCAGATGCTGCACACTGCATCAAATTGGTCTGCATGGCTGTCGTCCCAGAAGGAAGCCTCTTCTAAAGATGATGCACAAGAAAGCCTGCAAACAGTTTGCTGAAGAAAAGCAGATTAAGGACATGGATTACTGGAACCATGTCCTGTGGTCCGATGAGACCAAGATAAACTTATTTGGTTCAGATGGTGTCAAGCGTGTGTGGCAGCAACCAGGTGAGGAGTACAAAGACAAGTGTGTCTTGCCTACAGTCAAGCATGGTGGTGGGAGTGTCATGGTCTGGGCCTGCATGAGTGCTGCTGGCACTGGTGAGCTACATTTTATTGAGGGAACCATGAATGCCAACATGTACTGTGACATACTGAAGCAGAGCATGATCCCCTCCCTTCAGACTTGGCCGCAGGGCAGTATTCCAACATAACGACCCCAAACACACCTCCAAGACGACCACTGCTTTGCTAAAGAAGCTGAGGGTAAAGGTGATAGACTGACCAAGCATGTCTCCAGACCTAAACCCTATTGAGCATATGTGGGGCATCCTCAAACAGTAGGTGGGGGGAGTGCAAAGTCTCTAACATCCACCAGCTCCGTAATATCGTCATGGAGGAGTGGAAGAGGACTCCAGTGGCAACCTGTGAAGCTCTGGTGAACTCCATGCCCAAGAGGGTTAAGGCAGTGCTGAAAAATAATAGTGGCCCCACAAAATATTGACACTTTGGGCCCAATTTGGATATTTCCACTTAGGGGTGTACTCACTTTTCTTGCCAACGGTTTAGACATTAATGGCTGTATGTTGAGTTATTTTGAAGGGACAGCAAATTTACACTGTTATACAGGCTGTACACTCACTACTTTACATTGTAGCAAAGTGTCATTTCTTCAGTGTTGTCACATGAAAAGATATAGAGTGAGGGGTGCACTCACTTTTTGTGGGATACTGTATATATGTATGTATGTATGTATATATGTATATGTGTGTGTGTATATATATATATATATATATATATATATATATATA
>NC_069499.1:214995430-215085430 GCF_027579735.1 Bombina bombina | reverse complement strand
TAAATTTATAAATGCAAATTGCTAGCAATATCCAACCACTTTTAATGGCTAGTTATTTATCGCTTGCCCGTTAGCGGACACGCAATAAATTACTGCTCCACTTGTAATCTAGCCCATAGTCACCTAGATTACAAGTTGCATTATTTCACCCCCCATATCGCTGCATTTACAAGTTTTTAAAAAGCTGCCTTGTGCGTGTGATATGGTTGCGATGAGCTCCATACCACACAAAATACAAAGGGTTGAGAATACATGCTCGTGCACACTTTCCCCATAGACATCAATGGGGATAGAGTGTTATTAAAAAAAAAACTAACTGAAGTGCGGAATGGCGATCGCAGTAACGCAAAGTTTAAACCTAACACCCTAACATAAACCCCACATCTAAACACCCCTAATCTGCTGCCCCCGACATCGCCAACACCTAAATAAACGTATTAACCCCTAATCTGCCGCTCCCGATATCACCGCCACTATAATAAAGTTATAAACCCCTATTCCCCCGCACCCCAACATTGCCCACACTATAATAAAGATAGTAACCCCTATTCGCCGCTCCCCGACATCGCGGCCACTAAAAAAAGTTATTAACCCCCCTAAACATCTGCCCTCCCACATCACTACCACTAAATAAACCTATTAACCCCTAAACCTAGCAGCAACCCCCTAACTTTAAATTAAAATTACGAGATCCCTATTTTAAAATAAATAAAAACTTACCTGGAAAATTTTAAAAACTAACGGCTAAATTTAGAGTTTTGTCGGGAAAGACCCGCGTAGCTAACGCTGCTTTTTTTCCCAGCGCACCCTTAAGACAACGCTGGTATTTAGAGTTGTCTGAGGGGCTGCGTTAGGCTCAGAAAAGGGAGCGTTGAGCCTAATTCAGCTCCACATCAACCCTCAATACCAGTGTTGCTTACGGTAGCGGTAAGCTGGAAAAACGTGCTCGTGCACGATATCCCCATAGGAAACAATGGGGCAGTTTGGGCTGGAAAAAAAAACCTAACACCTGCAAAAAAGCAGCGTTCAGCTCCTAACGCAGCCCCATTGTTTCCTATGGGGAAACACTCTCTAAGTCTGCACCTAACACCCTAACATGAACCCCGAGTCTAAACACCCCTAACTTTACACTTATTAACCCCTAATCTGCCGCCCCCGCTATCGCTGACACCTGCATTATACTATTAACCCCTAATCTGCCGCTCCGGACACCGCCGCAACCTACATTATCCCTATGAACCCCTAATCTGCTGCCCCTAACATCGCCGACCCCTATATTATATTTATTACCCCTAATCTGCCCCCCCAACGTCGCCGCTACCTTACCTACACTTATTAACCCCTAATCTGCCGACCAGACTCGCCGCCTCTATAATAAATGTATTAACCCCTAAACCGCCGCACTCCCGCCTCGCAAACACTATAATAGTTATTAACCCCAAATCTGCCCTCCCTAACATCGCCGCCACCTACCTACAATTATTAACCCCTAATCTCCCGCCCGCACCGTTGACGCTACTATAATAAAGTTATTAACCCTATACCTAACTCTAACCCTAACACCCCCCTAAAATAAATATAATTTAAATTAAACAAAATAATATTCCTAAAATTAACTAAATTAATCCTATTTAAAACTAAATACTTACTATCAAATACACCCTAAAATAGCTACAATATAACTAATAGTTACATTGTACCTATTTTAGGATTTATATTTATTTTACAGGCAACTTTGTATTTATTTTAACTAGGTACAATAGCTATTAAATAGTTAATAACTATTTAATAGCTACCTACTTAAAATAAGTACAAAATTACCTGTAAAATAAATCCTAACCTAAGTTACAAATACACCTAACACTACACTATCATTAAATTAATTAAATAAATTACCTACAATTAGCTAAATTAAAATACAATAAAATAAACTATTCTATAATACAAAACCCCCCCACTAAATTACAAAAAATAAAAAGAATTACAAGAAGTTTAAACTAATTACACCTAATCTAAGCCCCCTAATAAAATAAAAAAATCCCCCCAAAATAAAAAAATGCCCTACCCTATTCTAAACTACCAAAGTAATCAGCTCTATTACCAGCCCTTAAAAGGGCTTTTTGCGGGGCATTGCCCCAAAGTAATCAGCTCTTTTACCTGAAAATAAAAATACAATACCCCCCCAACATTACAACCCACCACCCACATACCCCTACTCTAACCCACCCAAACCCCCTTATAAAAACCTATCGCTAACCCCCTGAAGATCATCCTACCTTGAGTCGTCTTCACCCAGCCCAGCCGAATTCTTCAGTCCTTGATCCGGTAGAAGTCTTCATCCAAGCGGGGCAAGAAGAGGTCCTCCATCCGGTAGAAGTGTTCATCCAGGCGGCGTCTTCAATCTTCATCCATCCGGAGCGGAGCCATCTTCAAAGGAGCCGACGCGGAGCCATCCTCTTCAACCGACGACTTCCCGACGAATGAAGGTCCCTTCAATTCCGATTGGCTGATAGAATTCTATCAGCCAATCGGAATTAAGGTAGAAAAAAATCTGATTGGCTGATGCAATCAGCCAGATTGAAGTTCAATCCGATTGGCTGATCCAATCAGCCAATCGTATTGAACTCGCATTCTATTGGCTGATCAGAACAGCCAATAGAATGCGAGTTCAATCCGATTGGCTGATTGTCCTAAAGAAATCGGCTCTTTTACCTGAAAAAAAAAATACCAACCCCCCAAAATAAAAAACCTAACTCTAACAAAAACCTAAGCTACCCATTGCCCTGAAAACGGCATTTGTATGTGCATTGCCCTTTAAAAAGGCATATTTAGCTCTTTTAAGAACGCCCAAACCCTAATCTAAAAAAAAAAAAAGACCCAAAAAATGTTAAAATAAAAAAAAACTAACACTAAGCCCCGATGATCCACTAACAGTTTCTGAAGTCCGGACATCCAGGCGGCGAGAAGTCTTCATTCAGACGGCAAGGTCTACATCCATCCAGGTGGCATCTTTTATCTTCATCCCGGCAGGGCGGAACGGGTCCATCCTAAAGATATCCGGCGCGGATCATCCTCTTCATACGATCGCCGTCCTACATTGAATCTTCAATGCAAGGGAGCCTTTTCAAAATGGCGTCCCTTGCATTCCTATTGGCTGATTTGATTTTTGAAATTCAAATCAGCCAATAGGATGAGAGCTACTGAAATTCTGTTGGCTATTCAAATCAGTTTTGTGGTGCAAAACTCATAACTACTGGTCTCAGATTGCGAAACGGATCGTGTCGGTATAGGCTGTAACGCAAGCTTTTTAGCCTCACCGCAAAACTTGTAATGGCAGCGCTATGGAAATCCCATGCAAAAACGTAATTTTTTTGAGTGCGGGTCTGACGTTGCGCTACAGGTTAAAATGTTTGCAGTACAGCTATACCGACAAGACTCGTAATGGCTGCTTTCCAGGTTTTTACGCTGAAATTGCCATTTTTTTTAAGCGTTAAAACCCAAACGCAAAACTTGTAATCTAGGTGAGTATGTGGGGGAAAAAATTATTTATTAGAATATATCCTATCTTTTGAGCTGTTTGTAACTCTAAGTTAACTATACAATCTTCTTCTGTTCCTTGTTTTGCTATATGCTGATAAAAAGCGTAAGTGTAAAGAAATTAAATTTTTAAATGTATTCATGTACAATTATTCAATTCATTGCAAAAAATGTACACAATAAATATTTTAAAATAATTTGACGGGACAGGACACACCCCTTTTATCTTACAAATCAACCAATTACAGTGCAGCATGTTGGAATGCCAGGGCTCTGTATTTCATGGAATGTACTCCAGTATCTATGGGGGTAGTGGAGACACTACAATTTTCAGAGTTAAAAGTGCATTACTAAATTTGTAATTGTCCATAACTCAACTTTTTATGGGTAATACAACTTTGAGTTAAATGCTCCATTAAATTCATAGGATGCCATTATGATACCATGCAATATTAATTATTATGTTGGATCCACAAAAGCAGGTATACAGGTTGAGGGAGAATGTATTACTTGGCAACAATAAGAAGTGAGAACATGTATAGTTGTTTAGTGTGGATTTGTTTTCTACACTTGCAAATGTGCCAGAGCTTACAACCGTCCCACAGTTTGTAGGACAATACTGATATGAGAGTTCTGTTCCTCTTGCCCCATCTTTGTGTCCCACTTTCTTTCACTGACCCCTAGGATTGCTCAATCTGTACTCGTCCAGTCCCTGGTTTGTTAATTGGCACATATTCTTCTTCCATAATAAAGGATTTAGGGTGCACAAGAAGCCTGTTGCTGAACATTTTACTATATTTTAATATAATTTAGCCATTAAATGGATGCTGCCAAATAACAGTGTAATACTGTTTTCAAGTAAGTTATGATTAGTAAATTTATACATTTGTTTATGTGTTTTAGAAAGCATATAAACTCCTGGCAGCCATTTTATATGTTGGAAGAACAGTACTTTATTAGTTTGAGGAAATACTGTCAATGTTCTCTTTTACAGTATGTTCCAAGAGGTTTTTTATGAGAATTTCAAGTTTAAGGTCATAACGATCCATTATAAAACCCAATCGTCAAATGTGATTCCGATGACTTTGCAGTGCAATGACATCAAGACCCCTCACTACCTTTATTCCAAGTTCAGCCAACAAATGTTGTGCAATTTCTTAAACCAAGACTTTAACCGGATGCAACAAACAAATCCATGTAAATGCATTGAACTATTACAATCTCCTGTATTACTGTAATTTCTTACTTGTATGTTCCTTAATTTCACCAATTGATACAATTGTTATCGATTTTAGGTTCAGCACCCTGGATAGCACTTGCTTATTGGTGGCTACATTTTGCCACCAATAAGCAAGCGTAATACAAGGTCTGAACCAAAAATGGGCCGGCTCCTAAACTTTACTGCTTTTTAAATAAAGATAGCAAGAGAACAAAGACAAATTTATAAGAGGAGTAAATTAGAAAGTTGCTTAAAATTGCATTTATCTTTATCTGAATCATGCCAATTTGGGTTTAGTATCCCTTTTAATGATTTCAGTTATGAGTTATTTAAAACATTAAAGGGTCAATCATAATCTTTACAAAAACGGCTCTTGTTTTATGGGTATTCATAATCCAGAAGGGATTTGGCTACTAAAAGCCCACAGCCCCCATGGCAGAACATGCAGTGATCTGAGATGTCATTGCAGAAAATGCATCATGTCTGCAGAAAGAACAGGACACATGCAGAAACTGTTAGTGCTTTCACTTTGCAGTGGTGCTCCACAGCAGGCTGTTCTCTTCAAACAGTGCTGGGCTCTGGATGCACTATAAGTTTTCCTTAACACAGCACATCCACAGCAAAATGCTGTTTGAAGTGAACAGTTAAATATGCAGTAGCGCTGCAAAGCAGCAGCACATTGATTGTTGACTGGCTTTCAGATTTATTTTAAACCCAACCTCCTAGCCTTCTCCAGTATGCAAAGCTGTTTTCTTTCTGAATGTTAGGCATTCTTATGAGCAATGCACCTTTTTTATTGCTACATTTCTATGTTAGACCTAGAGAAAAGGAAACAACTTTATTCAAGAGACATTTTACAATTTACTTTTGTCTGCAGCTAATTTGCAATCCAATTTTCAACTGCTGCAATATATTAAACTTTCAAAATGGCTTTATTCTCCAGTTAATCAACACATTGCAACTGAACTGGTGCCTTACTGTAACTGCCTACTTTAAAATTGAATTTATTTAAAAATAACCTGCAGAAAATTTTTCACTAAAAAAAAAGTCATTGCAGAAAGTGAAAAAAAGTTCTGCCTCTGGGCACACAGCCACAAACAAGTTTTTAGTAGAAAAGTTTCTAAAAACGTATTTAAAAAAAAAAAAAAAATACTTGTTGGGATCTAATTTAGAATCCAAGTGAAACTGGCATTTGGCCCTTTCATAATTGTTAAAATTACATTACAGGGACACTGAAATCAGTTTTTTTTCTTTTGTGATTCAGATAGAGCATGCAATTTTAAGCAACTTTCTAATTTACGCCTATTTACTTCTAATTTAATTTACTCCTAGAATCACATTTTATTCATTCTTTTGGTATCTTTATTTGAAAAGCAAGAATGTAAGTTCAGATGTTGGCCTATTTTTGGTGAACAACCTCAGTTGTTCTTCCTGATTGGTGGGTAAATTCACCCACCAATTAACAAGTGCTGTCCAGGGTTTGAACCAAAAATTGGCTGTCTGCTTAGCTTAGATGCCTTCTTTTTCAAATAAAGATAGCAAGAGAACGAAGAAAAATTGATAATAGGAGTAAATTAGAAAGTTCCTTAAAATTGCATGCTCTATCTGAATCAAACATTTGGGTTCAGTGTCCCTTTAAACATTTTCAGATGGTAATATAAAAAGATAAACTGTAAATATTAAAAACTCTGCAATACTTTCATTATTTATTTTGTCCCCTTTTCCTCTAATTTGTTTCTGAAATTGTGAGCTTTTCAGTTCCTGTTAGAAATGTACGTTCAGAACACTGTTATATTCCATACAACCATTGGCTGCACACTCCAGTGACCTATTTATAACAGTCACTAATTGGCCACGGCAGAGAATGTAACCTAAGTTACAACATGGCAGCTGCCATTGTTTTATAAACACTAAGGGGTTGATTTATTATGTCAGGCGGACATGATTCGCTATAGGGAATTGTGTCCGCTCAACATTGCTAAGTGCCAACAGCATACAGACATGTTAAGGAGCAGTGGTCTTATAAAATTTGTTTCATTTTTTGAATGTTGTCAAACATTCGCCCATCCCTAATACTGACAAAAAAATCCAGTATAAAACCTTTTTAAAACGTACCTAGAAGCTCCCAATTTAGCGCTGTTGATGAGGCTAGGCTGGGACACCCACTGAAATGGGCATAGAAAGCAGGAAGAGCAGAACATATTGCAATTAGTTCTTAAAAGAAAGAGATTTAAACAGAAAGCCTATACACTCCACTCACAAACCAGCAAATGAATACATTTTCTTATTCAGGGCTAGTTTATAAGTGGAGCGCTATTTATTGCTCCTGCAGCTACTCGTGCTTTAAGTTTGCTAAAAGTAAGCTTTTTGTGTGCGTTGGGTACCGCGCGTATTACAAGACAGTAAAACGTAAAACCGTTTCGCACGAAAGCTAACCCGAAGCACGCAAAAAGCCTAACTTTGAATATCGCGATCACTTTAACAAATTCCCCCATAGTCCTAAATATATTAATATTTCACATTAAAATGTTCTTCTAATAGCAGAATATGTTCTATTTATTCTTTAACCCCTTAATGACCAAGGACGTGTCAGGCACGTCCTACAAAAAGTGTCAGTTAAGGACCAAGGACATGCCTGACACGTGATCGCTTCCAGCTGCTTTCAAGGTATTGCAGTGATGCCTCGATATTGAGGCATCACTGCAATACCCTTTTTTACCCACCGATGCAGAGAGAGCCACTCTGTGGCCCTTTCTGCATCGGCCAGCGATGGTGCCGATCGTTGGTGGGTGGGAGCCATAGCAGGGAGGCGGATGGGCAGCCCATCGCTGGTCGGTTCCGTTTCCTATATCACTCAAATGCACACAATTGTGCAGGAGCGCGCAAGGGGGTGGGGGCATGCTACATTTATATTAGATTAAATGTATGGGAAGGAGGGAGAGAGAGGAGAGAATAAATGTTGAAAAGAAAAGGGATGGGGGAGGGGGTAGAAAATTGAGGGGGGAGGATACCTTACAGAAAAATTATTTTTTAGCAAAAAAAAATAAAAACACAATTTTTTCAGCATTCCCCCCCCCCCCATTTTTTTCATCATATTTTATAATTTTTTTTATAGTAAATTATATGATATAATGACATAATCACCATTTAACCCCTTAATGACCACAGCACTTTTCCATTTTCTGTCCTTTTGGGTCCAAGGCTATTTTTACATTTTTGCGGTGTTTGTGTTTAGCTGTAATTTTCCTCTTACTTATTTACTGTACCCACACATATTATATATTGTTTTTCTCGCCATTAAATGGACTTTCTAAAGATACCATTATTTTCATCATATCTTATAATTTACTATAAAAAAATTATAAAATATGAGGAAAAAAATAGAAAAAACACACTTTTTCTAACATTGATCCCCAAAATCTGTTACACATCTACAACCACCAAAAAACTCCCATGCTAAATAGTTTCTAAATTTTGTCCAGAGTTTAGAAAGACCCAATTTTTACATGTTCTTTGCTTTTTTTGCAAGTTATAGGGCAATAAATACATGTAGCACTTTGCTATTTCCAAACCACTTTTCTCCAACATAGGTGTGTCCGGTCCACGGCGTCATCCTTACTTGTGGGATATTCTCTTCCCCAACAGGAAATGGCAAAGAGTCCCAGCAAAGCTGGTCACATGATCCCTCCTAGGCTCCGCCCACCCCAGTCATTCTCTTTGCCGTTGCACAGGCAACATCTCCACGGAGATGGTTAAGAGTTTTTTGGTGTTTAAATGTAGTTTTTATTCTTCTATCAAGTGTTTGTTATTTTAAAATAGTGCTGGTATGTACTATTTACTCTGAAACAGAAAAAAGATGAAGATTTCTGTTTGTAAGAGGAAGATGATTTTAGCAGAAGTTACTAAAATCGATTGCTGTTTCCACACAGGACTGTTGAGATGAAGTAACTTCAGTTGGGGGAAACAGTTAGCAGACTTTTCTGCTTAAGGTATGACTGGCCATATTTCTAACAAGACCATGTAATGCTGGAAGGCTGTCATTTCCCCTCATGGGGACCGGTAAGCCATTTTCTTAGTTAAATAAAAGAATAAAGGGCTTAAAAAACTGGTAGACATTTTTCTGGGCTAAAACGATTACTTTACTAGGCATATTATGCAGATTCTAACTATTAATGGTTATTATAATCTTGGGGATTGTTTAGAAAAACGGCAGGCACTGTGTTGGACACCTTTTTCAGATGGGGGCCTTTTCTAGTTATAGACAGAGCCTCATTTTCGCGCCACTAATGCGCAGTTGTTTTTGGAGAGCAAGGCATGCAGATGCATGTGTGAGGAGCTAAGAATCACTGAAAAAGCTTATAGAAGGCATCATTTGGTATCGTATTCCCCTCTGGGCTTGGTTGGGTCTCAGCAAAGCATATAGCTGGGACTGTATAGGGGTTAAATGTAAAAACGGCTCCGGTTCCGTTAATTTAAGGGTTAAAGCTCTGAAATTTGGTGTGCAATACTTTTAATGCTTTAAGACACTGTGGTGAAATTTTGGTGAATTTTGAACAATTCCTTCATACTTTTTCACATATTCAGTAATAAAGTGTTTTCAGTTTGAAATTTAAAGTGACAGTAACGGTTTTATTTTAAAACGTTTTTTGTGCTTTGTTGACAAGTTTAAGCCTGTTTAACATGTCTGTACCATCAGATAAGCTATGTTCTATATGTATGAAAGCCAAGGTGTCTCCCCATTTAAATTTATGTGATAATTGTGCCATAGTGTCCAAACAAAGTAAGGACAGTAATGCCACAGATAATGATATTGCCCAAGATGATTCCTCAAATGAGGGGAGTAAACATGATACTACATCATCCCCTTCTGTGTCTACACCAGTTTTGCCCACACAGGAGGCCCCTAGTACATCTAGTGCGCCAATTCTTATTACCATGCAACAATTAACGGCTGTAATGGATAACTCTATAGCAAATATTTTATCCAAAATGCCTACTTATCAGAGAAAGCGCGATTGCTCTGTTTTAAACACTGAAGAGCAAGAGGACGCTGATGATAATTGTTCTGTCATACCCTCACACCAATCTGAAGGAGCCATGAGGGAGGTTTTGTCTGAGGGAGAAATTTCAGATTCAGGAAAGATTTCTCAACAAGCTGAACCTGATGTTGTGACATTTAAATTTAAATTAGAACATCTCCGCGCACTGCTTAAGGAGGTATTATCTACTCTGGATGATTGTGACAATTTGGTCATTCCAGAGAAGTTATGTAAGATGGACAAGTTCCTAGAGGTTCCGGTGCCCCCCCCGACGCTTTTCCTATACCCAAGCGGGTGGCGGACATAGTAAATAAGGAGTGGGAAAGGCCCAGCATACCTTTTGTTCCCCCCCCTATATTTAAGAAATTATTTCCTATAGTCGACCCCAGAAAGGACTTATGGCAGACAGTCCCCAAGGTCGAGGGGGCGGTTTCTACTCTAAACAAACGCACTACTATTCCTATCGAAGATAGTTGTGCTTTCAAAGATCCTATGGATAAAAAATTAGAGGGTTTGCTTAAAAAGATTTTTGTTCAGCAAGGTTACCTTCTACAACCAATTTCATGCATTGTTCCTGTCACTACGGCAGCGTGTTTCTGGTTTGAGGAACTAGAAAAGTCGCTCAATAAAGAATCTTCGTATGAGGAGGTTATGGACAGAGTTCAAGCACTTAAATTGGCTAACTCTTTTATTTTAGATGCCGCTTTGCAATTAGCTAGATTAGCGGCGAAAAATTCAGGGTTTGCTATCGTGGCGCGCAGAGCGCTTTGGCTAAAGTCTTGGTCAGCGGATGTGTCTTCCAAGACAAAATTGCTTAACATTCCTTTCAAGGGTAAAACATTATTTGGACCTGATTTGAAAGAGATTATTTCAGACATCACTGGGTGAAAGGGCCACGCCCTCCCACAGGATAGGTCTTTTAAGGCTAAAAATAAGCCTAATTTTCGTCCCTTTCGCAGAAACGGACCAGCCTCTAATTCTACATCCTCTAAGCAAGAGGGTAATACTTCACAACCCAAACCAGCCTGGAGACCAATGCAAGGCTGGAACAAGGGTAAGCAGGCCAAGAAGCCTACCACTGCTACCAAAACAACATGAAGGGATGGCCCCCGATCCGGGACCGGATCTGGTGGGGGGCAGACTTTCTCTCTTTGCTCAGGCTTGGGCAAGAGATGTTCAGGATCCTTGGACGCTAGAAATAGTTTCTCAAGGTTATCTCCTGGAATTCAAGGAACTACCCCCAAGGGGAAGGTTCCACAGGTCTCAATTATCTTCAAACCAAATAAAAAGACAGGCATTCTTACATTGTGTAGAAGACCTGTTAAAAATGGGAGTGATTCATCCAGTTCCAATAAGAGAACAAGGGATGGGTTTTTATTCCAACCTGTTCATAGTTCCCAAAAAAGAGGGAACATTCAGACCAATTTTGGATCTCAAGATCCTAAACAAATTTCTCAGGGTTCCATCGTTCAAAATGGAAACTATTCGAACGATCCTATCTACTATCCAGGAAAATCAATTTATGACTACCGTGGATTTAAAGGATTTTCACAAAGGTACTAGGGTCCCTTCTAGCGGTTCTAAGACCAAGGGGCATTGCAGTAGTACCTTACTTGGACGACATCCTGATTCAAGCGTCGTCTCTGTCAAAAGCAAAGGCTCATACGGACATCGTCCTAGCCTTTCTCAGATCTCACGGATGGAAGGTGAACAAAGAAAAAAGTTCTCTGTCCCCGTCAACAAGAGTTCCCTTCTTGGGAACAATAATAGATTCCTTAGAAATGAGGATTTTTCTGACAGAGGTCAAAAAATCAAAAATTCTAAGCTCTTGTCAAGTACTTCATTCTGTTCTTCGTCCTTCCATAGCGCAGTGCATGGAAGTAATAGGATTGATGGTTGCAGCAATGGACATAGTTCCTTTTGCACGAATTCATCTAAGACCATTACAACTGTGCATGCTCAGACAGTGGAATGGGGATTATACAGACTTGTCTCCGACGATTCAAGTAGATCAAAAGACCAGAGATTCACTCCGTTGGTGGCTGACCCTGGACAATCTGTCACAGGGAATGAGCTTCCGCAGACCAGAGTGGGTCATTGTCACGACCGACGCCAGCCTGGTGGGCTGGGGCGCGGTCTGGGAACCCCTGAAAGCTCAGGGTCTATGGTCTCGGGAAGAATCTCTTCTCCCGATAAACATTCTGGAACTGAGAGCGATATTCAATGCTCTCAAAGCTTGGCCTCAACTAGCAAAGGCCAAATTCATAAGGTTTCAATCAGACAACATGACGACTGTTGCATATATCAATCATCAGGGGGGAACAAGAAGTTCCCTGGCGATGGAAGAAGTGACCAAAATATTTCAATGGGCGGAGGATCACTCCTGCCACTTGTCTGCAATCCACATCCCAGGAGTGGAAAATTGGAAAGTGGATTTTCTGAGTCGTCAGACATTCCATCCGGGGGAGTGGGAACTCCATCCGGAAATCTTTGCCCAAATAACTCAATTATGGGGCATTCCAGACATGGATCTGATGGCGTCTCGTCAGAACTTCAAGGTTCCTTGCTACGGGTCCAGATCCAGGGATCCAAAGGCGACTCTAGTAGATGCACTAGTAGCACCTTGGACCTTCAACCTAGCTTATGTATTCCCACCGTTTCCTCTCATTCCCAGGCTGGTAGCCAGGATCAACCAGGAGAGGGCTTCGGTGATCTTGATAGCTCCTGCGTGGCCACGCAGGACTTGGTATGCAGACCTGGTGAATATGTCATCGGCTCCACCATGGAAGCTACCTTTGAGACAGGACCTTCTTCTTCAAGGTCCATTCGAACATCCGAATCTGTTTTCCCTCCAGCTGACGGCTTGGAGATTGAACGCTTGATTTTATCAAAGCGTGGATTTTCAGATTCTTTAATAGATACTCTGATTCAGGCTAGAAAGCCTGTAACTAGAAAAATTTACCATAAAATATGGAACAAATATATCTGTTGGTGTGAATCCAAAGGATTGCCATGGAACAAGATAAAGATTCCTAAGATTCTATCCTTTCTACAAGAAGGTTTGGAGAAAGGATTATCTGCAAGTTCTCTTAAGGGACAGATTTCTGCTTTATCTGTCTTACTACACAAACGACTGGCAGCTATGCCAGATGTTCAAGCATTTGTTCAGGCTCTGGTTAGGATCAAGCCTGTTTATAGACCTTTGACTCCTCCCTGGAGTTTAAATCTAGTTCTTTCAGTTCTTCAAGGGGTTCCGTTTGAACCCTTACATTCCGTAGATATTAAGTTATTATCTTGGAAAGTTTTGTTTTTGGTTGCAATTTCTTCTGCTAGAAGAGTTTCAGTTATCTGCTCTGCAGTGTTCTCCGCCCTATCTGGTGTTCCATGCAGATAAGGTGGTTTTGCGTACTAAGCCTGGTTTTCTTCCGAAAGTTGTTTCCAACAAAAATATTAACCAGGAGATAGTTGTACCTTCTTTGTGTCCGAATCCAGTTTCAAAGAAGGAACGTTTGTTACACAATTTGGACGTAGTCCGTGCTCTAAAATTCTATTTAGAGGCTACCAAAGATTTCAGACAAAAATCTTCCTTGTTTGTTGTTTATTCTGGTAAAAGTAGAGGTCAAAAAGCGACTTCTACCTCTCTACGCCTTTTGGCTTAAAAGCATTATCCGATTGGCTTATGAGACTGCCGGACGGCAGCCTCCTGAAAGAATCACAGCTCACTCCACTAGGGCTGTGGCTTCCACATGGGCCTTCAAGAACGAGGCTTCTGTTGACCAGATATGTAAGGCAGCGACTTGGTCTTCACTGCACACTTTTGCCAAATTTTACAAATTTGATACTTTTGCTTCTTCGGAGGCTATTTTTGGGAGACAGGTTTTGCAAGCCGTGGTGCCTTCCATTTAGGTGACCTGATTTGCTCCCTCCCTTCATCCGTGTCCTAAAGCTTTGGTATTGGTTCCCACAAGTAAGGATGACGCCGTGGACCGGACACACCTATGTTGGAGAAAACAGAATTTATGCTTACCTGATAAATTACTTTCTCCAACGGTGTGTCCGGTCCACGGCCCGCCCTGGTTTTTTAATCAGGTCTGATGAATTATTTTCTCTAACTACAGTCACCACGGTATCATATGGTTTCTCCTATATATATTTCCTCCTGTCCGTCGGTCGAATGACTGGGGTGGGCGGAGCCTAGGAGGGATCATGTGACCAGCTTTGCTGGGACTCTTTGCCATTTCCTGTTGGGGAAGAGAATATCCCACAAGTAAGGATGACGCCGTGTACCGGACACACCGTTGGAGAAAGTAATTTATCAGGTAAGCATAAATTCTGTTTTTTTCAAAATTAGCGCTAGTTACATTGGGACACTGATATCTTTCAGGAATCCCTGAATATCCCCTGACATGTATATATTTTTTTTTAGAAGACATCCCAAAGTATTGATCTAGGCCCATTTTGGTATATTTCATGCCACCATTTCACCGCCAAATGCCATCAAATAAAAAAAATCGTTCACTTTTTCACAAATTTTTTCACAAACTTTAGGTTTCTCACTGAAATTATTTACAAACAACTTGTGCAATTATGGCATAAATGGTTGTAAATGGTTCTCTGGGATCCCCTTTGTTCAGAAATAGCAGACAAATATGGCTTTGGCGTTGCTTTTTGGTAATTAGAAGGCCGCTAAATGCCACTGTGCACCACACGTGTATTATGCCCAGCAGTGAAGGGGTTAGTTAGGGAGCATGTAGGGAGCTTGTAGGGTTAATTTTAGCTTTAGTGTAGTGCAGTAGACAACCCCAAGTATTGATCTAGGCACATTTTGGTATATTTCATGCCACCATTTCACCGCCAAATGCGATCAAATTGAAAAAAACGCTACATTTTTCACAATTTTATGTTTCTCACTGAAATTATTTACTAACAGCTTGTGCAATTATGGCACACATGGTTGTAAATGCTTCTCTAGGATCCCCTTTGTTCAGAAATAGCAGACATATATGACTTTGGCGTTGCTTTTTGGTAATTAGAAGGCCGCTAAATGCTGCTGCGCATCACACGTGTATTATGGCTAGCAGTGAAGGGGTTAATTAGGTAGCTTATAAGGAGCTTGCAGGGTTAATTTTAGCTTTAGTGTAGAGATCAGCCTCCCACCTGACACATCACACCCCCTGATCCCTCCCAAACAGCTGTCTTCCCTCCCCCACCCCACAATTGTCCCCGCCATCTTAAGTACTGGCAGAAAGTCTGCCAGTACTAAAATAAGTTTTTTTTGTTTTGTTTAAAAAAAAAAAATTCTGCTGTGTAGGACCCCCCCCCCCTTAGCCCCAACCTCCCTGATCCCCCCAAACAGCTCTCTACCCCCCTCCTCTGCCTTATTGTGCACCATATTGGGTACTGGCAGCTGTCTGCCAGTACCCAGTTTGAAATCAAAAGTTTATTTTAAGATTTTCTGTAGTGTAGCTTACCCCCCTTAACACCCAACCCCCCACCCTCTCCCAGATCATTAATATTTTTTATTCCCACCCTCTCTCCCACTGATTCCCACCCTGTGCCTCTTCCACTTCAATTCTAAGTTTTGGGCAGTTTGACACGTGCACGCGCGCTCCCGTGCACGCGCACGCACGCGATCCCGCCCCCCTCCTCTACTGATACCCGCCCCACTCGCCTCCCTGGACACGCTCCCACCCACCAACGATCATAGCCGATGCAGAGAGGGCCACAGAGTGGCTCTCTCTGCATCGCACTGCTTAAAAAAGTTATTGCAGGATGCCTCTATATCGAGGCATCACTGCAATAACATGAAAGCAGCTGGAAGTGATCAGGATCGCTTCCACTGCTTTCAAAGACCAACGACGTGCAGGGTACGTCCTTGGTCGTTAAGGACATTTTTTTGGAGGACGTACCCTGCACGTCGTTGGTCATTAAGGGGATAATGGTGAGAAAAACAGTATATAATATGTGTGGGTACAGTAAATGAGTAAGAGGAAAATTACAGCTAAACACAAACACTGCAGAAATGTAAAAATAGCCCTGGTCCCAAACGGACAGAAAATAAAAAAAATGGTCTGGTCACTAAGCTGGAATTTTACCTCCTTAGCCTCTCGGGGCTCACCACTGTCTGTCTGATCATCAGCGCCTGTGTAAAACTTGATTCTCACTCCTGCACCAGATAGTTAGTGCCGCCTCTGTATTCACCTCCTCCAATCACAGATAATGAATGGAACCGTGCATCTCAGTGATATTGGACCCAAAAAGGTGCTCGGCTCGGAAGGGAAAATTCATGTGTAGAAAGTTAAAGTTAAGCCAGCACTGCAACTTCTTGTTAAAATGTCCATTGAATTTCCATAAAAAGAGAACAAAATAAAGTGCAAAAAGCTCTTAAGGTGATAGCTTGTCTAACATGTTTCTGCCGTAGCCTTAATCATAGACATATTTAAAACATATGTGCAGTTAAAACATATACCCTTGGCTAAATGCTTATTGGATAGAATCTGACCAATCATAAATTTTTTGGACATATTTGAAATTAAGCCCCTCAGGTCATATTAACCCCTGTGTATTCTACATAACATGAACAATTGCTTACATGGTTTAATAAATGAGATAAAGATCACATTTATATGCTGTGCTGAGTCTTTCAATATACTATAATTTAATGAACAAAATGCAGAATAAATCACAAACTTAAACACAGAGATAAACTCAATCTTGAAATTTATGAAAATTAACTCCCTCAGGTCATAATAACCCCTATGTATTCTACATAACATGAACAATTGCTTACATAGTTTAATAAATTAGATAAAGATTACATTTATATGCTGTGCTGAGTTTTTCAATATACTATAATGTAATGAACAAAATGCAGAATAAATCACAAAGTTAAACACATAGATAAACTCAAATTAGAAATTTTAAAACTTTTGGAATGAAGTCTTCTAATAAGATTACTGTATTGTAATTCTAGCACACATGTCACCATTTTAAATTGTCCTTGACCGTAATGGCTCCATAAACTAATGGGGAAGGGTTTTCAACAAACACTTGTAAGCTAGCTGCTCTAATAAAATATCTGCATTATCTTTAGCCATGGTACTAATAGTGTGTACATCCTAAAAGGTATATATAAAGTTGCAACTAGCTAATTGTTCAATAATATTTAGATTAATTAATACAAAGAGGTTGATTCTAATATGGGCATTCATTTCAACAATTATTAATGCCAGATCACAATACCTCTATATCAGATTAGTTTTAGATTTTTAGAACATTCTTATTCAGTTTTACCAAACTTTAGCAAAAGTAATAAGAATATATGAACGCTTGTTTAACTTGCACACCTCATTCATACAGATTACCTATAGGTAAGAAAGCATAAAATAATAATTTGTTTGTAGGAAATACATTAATGAGATATTAATCTCTATCATTGTGCTAACTATCTACATGTGAAACTGTGTCACAGTAACCTATGTTAGCAATGATATCTTTCTCTATTAAACTTAGCCCTGTGTGTATATGATTTTATTTTGTTCTATTTAAAAGTACTTAAAACATATTCCCCTATATGAAAATTTTTCAATAAACACAGTTAAACAATTTGTTATTTTTTTAATAATTTTTTACTACAGGAAGTGCAGAATTATTAGGCAAGTTGTATTTTTGAGGATTAATTTTATTATTGAACAACAACCATGTTCTCAATGAACCCAAAAAACTCATTAATATCAAAGCTGAATAGTTTTGGAAGTAGTTTTTAGTTTGTTTTAGTTATAGCTATTTTAGGGGGATATCTGTGTGTGCAGGTGACTATTACTGTGCATAATTATTAGGCAACTTAACAAAAAACAAATATATACCCATTTCAATTATTTATTTTTACCAGTGAAACCAATATAACATCTCAACATTCACAAATATACATTTCTGACATTCAGAAAACAAAACAAAAACAAATCAGTGACCAATATAGCCACCTTTCTTTGCAAGGACACTCAAAAGCCTGCCATCCATGGATTCTGTCAGTGTTTTGATCTGTTCACCATCAACATTGCGTGCAGCAGCAACCACAGCCTCCCAGACACTGTTCAGAGAGGTGTACTGTTTTCCCTCCTTGTAAATCTCACATTTGATGATGGACCACAGGTTCTCAATGGGGTTCAGATCAGGTGAACAAGGAAGCCATGTCATTAGATTTTCTTCTTTTATACCCTTTCTTGCCAGCCACGCTGTGGAGTACTTGGACGCGTGTGATGGAGCATTGTCCTGCATGAAAATCATGTTTTTCTTGAAGGATGCAGACTTCTTCCTGTACCACTGCTTGAAGAAGGTGTCTTCCAGAAACTGGCAGTAGGACTGGGAGTTGAGCTTGACTCCATCCTCAACCCGAAAAGGCCCCACAAGCTCATCTTTGATGATACCAGCCCATACCAGTACTCCACCTCCACCTTGCTGGCGTCTGAGTCGGACTGGAGCTCTCTGCCCTTTACCAATCCAGCCACGGGCCCATCAAGACTCACTCTCATTTCATCAGTCCATAAAACCTTAGAAAAATCAGTCTTGAGATATTTCTTGGCCCAGTCTTGACGTTTCAGCTTGTGTGTCTTGTTCAGTGGTGGTCGTCTTTCAGCCTTTCTTACCTTGGCCATGTCTCTGAGTATTGCACACCTTGTGCTTTTGGGCACTCCAGTGATGTTGCAGCTCTGAAATATGGCCAAACTGGTGGCAAGTGGCATCTTGGCAGCTGCACGCTTGACTTTTCTCAGTTCATGGGCAGATATTTGGGCGCCTTGGTTTTTCCACGCGCTTCGTGCGACCCTGTTGACTATTTTGAATTAAACGCTTGATTGTTCGATGATCACGCTTCAGAAGCTTTGCAATTTTAAGAGTGCTGCATCCCTCTGCAAGATATCTCACTATTTTTGACTTTTCTGAGCCTGTCAAGTCCTTCTTTTGACCCATTTTGCCAAAGGAAAGGAAGTTGCCTAATAATTATGCACACCTGATATAGGGTGTTGATGTCATTAGACCACACCCCTTCTCATTACAGAGATGCACATCACCTAATATGCTTAATTGGTAGTAGGCTTTCGAGCCTATACAGCTTGGAGTAAGACAACATGCATAAAGAGGATGATGTGGTCAAAATACTCATTTGCCTAATAATTCTGCACTCCCTGTAGACAGTGTTATTATGAGTGTAACTGTACTTTTAAATGTAATTTTGATGTGTTTTGTGCAACTTTTTTGACTCGCGTAACAGTTAACCAAAGCTCTGAAGTCACGCTATCCCAACAGGCGTTAAATTCAGTTGCGCTCAAGCGAATGCATTTACTTTTATTATAAACCCCTTTTTGCTCGCATGTAACAGTTAGCACGCCACTTGAAATCTAGCATCTGAACCTGGCACTTCAGTCTCTTAGTCTGTATTGTGTGCAATTGTTGACTGTGCTCCTCATCAAGTTACAAGTAACTGTGGCTCTGAGGAGTCTTAATTATATGTGCTACCCATCCTAAGATGACGCCATTTCCTCCTGTACTTTCTGCCATCCAGTGTTTCATTTATATATGATCTTGGATCAGAACCAACAGATGATATCTTTGTAGGCTGCCGACCTACTGATGTCTCCATTCACAATGCATCACCTTTTTGGAAGGCTGCTAGTGACTTAGCACCTTGATCATAATACATTTTCTACCTGTGCTGTATTTCTCTCAATTCCCAGTGTGCATTCTTTGGGATCTGGGGCCCTAATACAGCAGCCACAACAGGTAACTTGGTTTTTATTGTCCGACCCATTAAAAGTTGTGCTGGAGAATATTCCACTCAAGTGATTGGAGAATTGTGCAGCTCCAGAAGCTACCCCCACTTCCCATGACTTTTGGAGCATGATTTTAATTGTTTTTTTGCCAGCCCATTTGATTGGGATTAACCAGGACTAGAATAGTAAACTTTATAACAGTCTATTTAGACAAATGAATTGATCAACTGCTCAGTAAGGGAACTGTGTTTAAGTTCACACAGTTCAAACCCTTTTAATATGCTCTGCTGAGCCTTGCAGTTAGTAAACTTTATACCCCATTTCTTCTGTTATGTGTGATCAGTCCACGGGTCATCATTACTTCTGGGATATAACTCCTCCCCAACAGGAAATGCAAGAGGATTCACCCAGCAGAGCTGCACACAGCTCCTCCCCTCTACGTCACCCCCAGTCATTCTCTTGCACCCAGCAACTAGATAGGATGTGTGAGAGGACTATGGTGATTATACTTAGTTTTTATAACTTCAATCAAAAGTTTGTTATTTTACAATAGCACCGGAGCGTGTTATTGCCTCTCTGGCAGAGTTTGAAGAAGAATCTACCAGAGTTTTTACTATGATTTTAACCGGAGTAGTTAAGATCATATTGCTGTTTCTCGGCCATCTGAGGGAGGTAAAAGCTTCAGATCAGGGGACAGCGGGCAGATGAATCTGCATTGAGGTATGTAGCAGTTTTTATTTTCTGAATGGAATTGATGAGAAAATCCTGCCATACCGTTATAATGACATGTATGTATACTCTACACTTCAGTATTCTGGGGATGGTATTTCACCGGAATTACTCTGTTAAAAGTACATTAAACCTTTTAATAGGTATTTATTATGTTAAACGTTTTTGCTGGAATGTAGAATCGTTTGCATTTTCTGAGGTACTGAGTGAATAAATATTTGGGCATTATTTTTCCACTTGGCAGTTGCTTGTTTTAATTGTGACAGTTTCGTTTCTCTCTCACTGCTGTGTGTGAGGGGGAGGGGCCGTTTTTGGCGCTCTTTGCTACGCATCAAAAAATTCCAGTCAGTTACTCTTGTATTTCCTGCATGATCCGGTTCATCTCTAACAGATTTCAGGGGTCTTCAAACTTCTTTGGAGGGAGGTAGATTCTCTCAGCAGAGCTGTGAGACTTATATATTGACTGTGATTAAAAACGTTGCTCTGTAATTTTTATGTTTCAAATTTAATTATTGTTACTTTACTAATGGGAACAAACCTTTGCTAAAAGTTGTGTTGTTTTTAAGGATTGATGCTATAACTGTTTTTCAGTTCATTATTTCAACTGTCATTTAATCGTTTAGTGCTCTTTGAGGCACAGTACGTTTTTGTTAAATAAGATTGTAACCAAGTTGCAAGTTTATTGCTAGTGTGTTAAACATGTCTGATTCAGAGGAAGATATCTGTGTCATTTGTTCCAATGCCAAGGTGGAGCCCAATAGAAATTTATGTACTAACTGTATTGATGCTACTTTAAATAAAAGCCAATCTGTACAAATTGAACAAATTTCACCAAACAGCGAGGGGAGAGTTATGCCGACTAACTCGCCTCACGTGTCAGTACCTGCATCTCCCGCCCGGGAGGTGCGTGATATTATGGCGCCTAGTACATCTGGGCGGCCATTACAGATAACATTACAAGATATGGCTACTGTTATGACTGAAGTTTTGGCTAAATTACCAGAACTAAGAGGCAAGCGTGATCACTCTGGGGTGAGAACAGAGTGCGCTGATAATACTAGGGCCATGTCTGATACTGCTTCACAGCTTGCAGAACATGAGGATGGAGAGCTTCATTCTGTGGGTGATGGTTCTGATCCAAACAGATTGGATTCAGATATTTCAAATTTTAAATTTAAATTGGAGAACCTCCGTGTATTACTAGGGGAGGTTTTAGCGGCTCTTAATGATTGTAACACTGTTGCAATACCAGAAAAATTGTGTAGGTTGGATAAATACTTTGCGGTACCGGCGAGTACTGACGTTTTTCCTATACCTAAGAGACTAACTGAAATTGTTACTAAGGAGTGGGATAGACCCGGTGTGCCGTTCTCACCCCCTCCAATATTTAGAAAGATGTTTCCAATAGACGCCACCACACGGGACTTATGGCAAACGGTCCCTAAGGTGGAGGGAGCAGTTTCTACTTTAGCTAAGCGTACCACTATCCCGGTGGAGGATAGCTGTGCTTTTTCAGATCCAATGGATAAAAAATTAGAGGGTTACCTTAAGAAAATGTTTGTTCAACAAGGTTTTATATTGCAACCCCTTGCATGCATCGCGCCGATTACGGCTGCGGCAGCATTTTGGATTGAGTCTCTGGAAGAGAACCTTAGTTCAGCTACGCTGGACGACATTACGGACAGGCTTAGAGTCCTTAAACTAGCTAATTCATTCATTTCGGAGGCCGTAGTACATTTAACCAAACTTACGGCTAAGAACTCAGGATTCGCCATTCAGGCACGTAGGGCGCTGTGGCTAAAATCCTGGTCAGCTGATGTAACTTCTAAGTCCAAATTACTTAATATACCTTTCAAGGGGCAAACTTTATTTGGGCCCGGTTTGAAAGAAATTATCGCTGACATTACAGGAGGTAAGGGCCACGCCCTGCCTCAAGACAAAGCCAAAGCTAAGGCTAGACAGTCTAATTTTCGTCCCTTTCGGAATTTCAAAGCAGGAGCAGCATCAACTTCCACTGCACCAAAACAGGAAGGAGCTGTTGCTCGTTACAGACAAGGCTGGAAACCTAACCAGTCCTGGAACAAGGGCAAGCAGGCCAGGAAACCTGCTGCTGCCCCAAAGACAGCATGAACCGAGGGCCCCCGATCCGGGACCGGATCTAGTGGGGGGCAGACTCTCTCTCTTCGCCCAGGCCTGGGCAAGAGATGTTCAGGATCCCTGGGCGCTAGAGATCATATCTCAGGGATACCTTCTAGACTTCAAATTCTCTCCCCCAAGAGGGAGATTTCATCTGTCAAGGTTGTCAACAAACCAGATAAAGAAAGAAGCGTTTCTACGCTGTGTACAAGATCTGTTATTAATGGGAGTGATCCATCCGGTTCCGCGGTCGGAACAAGGACAAGGGTTTTACTCAAACCTGTTTGTGGTTCCCAAAAAAGAGGGAACTTTCAGGCCAATCTTGGATTTAAAGATCCTAAACAAATTCCTAAGAGTTCCATCGTTCAAAATGGAAACTATTCGGACAATCTTACCCATGATCCAAAAGGGTCAGTACATGACCACAGTGGATTTAAAGGATGCTTACCTTCACATACCGATTCACAAAGATCATTACCGGTATCTAAGGTTTGCCTTCTTAGACAGGCATTACCAGTTTGTAGCTCTTCCATTCGGATTGGCTACGGCTCCAAGAATCTTCACAAAGGTTCTGGGTGCCCTTCTGGCGGTACTAAGACCGCGAGGAATTTCGGTAGCTCCGTACCTAGACGACATTCTGATACAAGCTTCAAGCTTTCAAACTGCCAAGTCTCATACAGAGTTAGTTCTGGCATTTCTAAGGTTGCATGGATGGAAAGTGAACGAAAAGAAGAGTTCTCTTTTTCCTCTCACAAGAGTTCCATTCTTGGGGACTCTTATAGATTCTGTAGAAATGAAGATTTATCTGACAGAAGACAGATTAACAAAGCTTCTAAATGCATGCCGTGTCCTTCATTCCATTCAACTCCCGTCAGTAGCTCAATGCATGGAGGTGATCGGCTTAATGGTAGCAGCAATGGACATAGTACCCTTTGCACGTCTACATCTCAGACCGCTGCAATTGTGCATGCTGAGTCAGTGGAATGGGGATTACTCAGACTTGTCCCCTACTCTGAATCTGGATCAAGAGACCAGAAACTCTCTTCTATGGTGGCTTTCTCGGCCACATCTGTCCAGGGGGATGCCATTCAGCAGGCCGGACTGGACAATTGTAACAACAGACGCCAGCCTACTAGGTTGGGGCGCTGTCTGGAATTCTCTGAAGGCTCAGGGACAATGGAATCAGGAGGAAAGTCTCCTGCCAATAAACATTCTGGAATTAAGAGCAGTTCTCCATGCCCTTCTGGCTTGGCCCCAGTTAAAGACTCGGGGGTTCATCAGGTTTCAGTCGGACAACATCACGACTGTAGCTTACATCAACCATCAAGGAGGGACAAGAAGCTCCCTAGCAATGATGGAAGTATCAAAGATAATTCGCTGGGCAGAGTCTCACTCTTGCCACCTGTCAGCAATCCACATCCCGGGAGTGGAGAACTGGGAGGCGGATTTCTTGAGTCGCCAGACTTTTCATCCGGGGGAGTGGGAACTTCATCCGGAGGTCTTTGCCCAAATACTTCGACGTTGGGGCAAACCAGAGATAGATCTCATGGCGTCTCGCCAGAACGACAAACTTCCTCGCTACGGGTCCAGATCCAGGGATCCGGGAGCGGTTCTGATAGATGCCTTGACAGCACCTTGGAACTTCGGGATGGCTTATGTGTTTCCACCCTTCCCGCTGCTTCCTCGATTGATTGCCAAAATCAAACAGGAGAGAGCATCAGTGATTCTAATAGCGCCTGCATGGCCACGCAGGACTTGGTATGCAGATCTAGTGGACATGTCATCCTGTCCGCCTTGGTCTCTACCTCTAAGACAGGACCTTCTGATACAGGGTCCATTCAAACATCAAAATCTAACTTCTCTGAAGCTGACTGCTTGGAAATTGAACGCTTGATTTTATCAAAACGTGGTTTTTCTGAGTCGGTTATTGATACCCTGATACAGGCTAGGAAGCCTGTTACCAGAAGGATTTACCATAAGATATGGCGTAAATACCTATACTGGTGCGAATCCAAAGGTTACTCCTGGAGTAAGGTTAGGATTCCTAGGATATTGTCCTTTCTACAAGAAGGTTTAGAAAAGGGTTTATCGGCTAGCTCATTAAAGGGACAGATCTCAGCTCTGTCCATCTTGTTACACAGGCGTCTGTCAGAAAATCCAGACGTCCAGGCTTTTTGTCAGGCTTTAGCTAGGATCAAGCCTGTGTTTAAAACTGTTGCTCCGCCATGGAGTTTAAACTTAGTTCTTAACGTTTTACAGGGTGTTCCGTTTGAACCCCTTCATTCCATTGATATAAAATTGTTATCTTGGAAAGTTCTGTTTTTAATGGCTATTTCCTCGGCTCGAAGAGTCTCTGAGTTATCAGCCTTACATTGTGATTCTCCTTATCTGATTTTTCACTCAGACAAGGTAGTTCTGCGTACTAAACCTGGGTTCTTACCTAAGGTAGTCACTAACAGGAATATCAATCAAGAGATTGTTGTTCCATCCTTGTGTCCAAATCCTTCTTCAAAGAAGGAACGTCTTCTACACAATCTGGATGTAGTTCGTGCCCTCAAGTTCTACTTGCAGGCAACTAAGGATTTTCGACAAACGTCTTCCCTGTTTGTCGTGTATTCTGGTCAGAGGAGAGGTCATAAGGCTTCGGCTACCTCTCTCTCCTTCTGGCTTCGTAGCATAATTCGTTTAGCCTATGAGACTGCTGGACAGCAGCCTCCTGAAAGAATTACAGCTCATTCTACTAGAGCTGTGGCTTCCACTTGGGCCTTTAAGAATGAGGCCTCTGTTGAACAGATTTGCAAGGCTGCAACTTGGTCTTCGCTTCATACTTTTTCCAAATTTTACAAATTTGACACTTTTGCTTCTTCGGAGGCTATTTTTGGGAGAAAGGTTCTTCAGGCAGTGGTTCCTTCTGTATAATGAGCCTGCCTATCCCTCCCGTCATCCGTGTACTTTTGCTTTGGTATTGGTATCCCAGAAGTAATGATGACCCGTGGACTGATCACACATAACAGAAGAAAACATAATTTATGCTTACCTGATAAATTCCTTTCTTCTGTTGTGTGATCAGTCCACGGCCCGCCCTGTTTTAAGGCAGGTAAATATCTTTTAAATTATACTCCAGTCACCACTTCACCCTTGGTTTCTCCTTTCTCGTTGATTCTTGGTCGAATGACTGGGGGTGACGTAGAGGGGAGGAGCTGTGTGCAGCTCTGCTGGGTGAATCCTCTTGCATTTCCTGTTGGGGAGGAGTTATATCCCAGAAGTAATGATGACCCGTGGACTGATCACACAACAGAAGAAAGGAATTTATCAGGTAAGCATAAATTATGTTTTTTCAGCAAATGCCTTCAACTCACCACTGGCATAGGGTACTTGATCACTAACAACTTCTTTTGGGATTCCATGTTTACCAAAGGATGCCTTTAATTTGTCAATCGCTGTTGTTACAGATATGTCAGACAGCTTTACTACTTCAGGGTATTTGGAAAAATAGTCCACAAGGAATGAGAAAACTTTTACACTGAAAAATTTCCACTGCCAGTTTTGCCAAAGTGAGGAATTTTGTGTCTGAGAATAATTGTTCCTTTTGATTCACTAGTAGGTGATTAGCACAAATCTTGAAGGTCTCTAACATCTGTTGTATGCCCTTGGACATGCTGGGCCAGAACAGATCATCTGAGCCCGCATCTTAGTTCTCTGTTTCCCTTGGTGGCACTCATGCAAACTGTCCAGAATTTTTCTGCAAGAATTCTGAGGAACCACAATTCTTTTACCCAGCAATAGGAGACTATCCCCCATGTGTAACAAGTGCTTACATTTTCAAAATGGCTGCAGACTTGGAAGAAGTTGCTTTTTTTCTTTGTGGCCAACCATGTGATAGTAGTTGTTTAATTTCAGATAAGTCTACATCTTCTGCTGTGGAAGCCTGTAAATAAGATTACATCTCTGTCCCAATAGGTGGTGATGCTGACTTTTTCTTCTGATAATATTTCCTCTTCTTGGCCTAGTAGATCCACAGTGGCCCTTGAAAAAGTATCAGAAATAAGCATTTCACGTCCAGGAGTATAAACAATCTCCAAGTCACATTGTTGCAGTTCTAAGAGCATTCTTTGGAGTTTTGCTTCTGCTTTGATTAATGGTTTGAGTATTGCTGCAAAAATATTGTGGTCAGACTGCACTGTAATTGTTTTGCCGAATATAGACTGGTGGAACTTCTTTGTAGCGTATACGATGACCAATAGTTCTTTCTCTATATGGGCATAATCCTGCTCTGTACTAGTCATCACTCTAGATGCATACACTATGGGGCAGTTCTATCGAGGCAAACCCTGAGGCCTAATTTAGATGTAACTGCCTGAATTACCACTGCATTTGTTAGGTCAAAAACATTTCAATACTGGAGCCTAAATCAGTGCCTGTTTTAAAGACTTACAGGTTTAGTATGCTCTGAGAACCACTGCTAAACAATATACTTGCAAAGTTACTTCCTCAATGGTGGAGTAATCTCTGCTGCCCTGGTATAAATTGCACAAGATACCGGACCTTGCCCAAAAATATTTTCAGCCCTTTTTTGTCTTCAGTGTCAGTCATTTTGCAAATTGATTGGACTTTCTCTACATCAGGCTAAACTCCTGCAGAAGTGATGCCATGTCCCATGTACTGGAGTTATGATACTTTTTAATTGGATTTTGTCTGTATTGAACAGAATGTTCTCATCTAATGCTCAGTTCATCACCTGGCTCAGGATCCGATCATGTTCCTCACGTGATGATGCAGCAATAATCATGTCATCAGCTTTATTATGCATACCTCGGATGTCCCCAAAAATCTCCATATTCTTCTGCTGAAATACTTCAATCACTGACTTTATCCAAAATGGCATTCTTAAAAAATTAAAGCACCCCAATGGGGTGTTAAAAGTACGCAATTCTGAGGACCCTTTGTCTAATTTAATTTGCCAGTAACAATCCTTTTCATCATGAATGGTGAATATGGTTTTGCCAGCAAGTTGACTCTGTACATCCTCTGCAGATATTGAAATGGTGATGCTTTTTAGACTTGTTAAGGTCACTTGGGTCCAAACATACCCTCAGAGTGCCTTTCTTCTTTTATGTAACTACTAGGCTGTTACCCAGTTAGTGTGTGTACTTAAGCAATGATCTGATTTCTAACTGCACAAGAGTGTCTGAGTTTTCTCAGTATTGCAAAAGGGATTTTCCTGCAGCTTTGCATGACTGGAGCAAGGCTTGGGTCTAAGTAGATGTGGTAGCTTCCTCTAAATTGCCCAATTCCCTGAAATGCATCAAGGTAACGTTTTACCAGATCACCCTTTTGTGGAGATGGTTTCTGTAGAAGCAAATCCAATTCCTGACATGCTGCTTTTCCCAATAATTGAAGTGTGAAGCATTGTTTAATAAAGAATTCCAGCTCTGCTGTGTGTGTGGTAGTGGCTGCAGTTGGATACACCATACCTTCTGGGTGGATCCTGGATCCAAAGCAAGTAAAGTAGTGTTTGGATTTCTGATGCATAACTGGCCAGAAATCCTGTTTAAAAAATTGAAGGGTAACACATTTTCCTCAGCACCAGTATCTAGCTTAAAGTTAATGGGTGCACCATTGATTTGCACCAATACATACTGTTTTCACTTTTTCACACTCCTTGCTCTGTGATTTACAGCATTTTGCAGTGATTCTTTTTTGTTGCAAGTGTAACAAATACACCCAAATGCTGGACATCTTTGAAGTGGGTGTAACCTACCTCACATAGAGCCTACATTCCATTGTTGCTCTACGCTTGTAACATAGCAAGGTTCGCTCTTGCTGCGTCTAATAACCTCTACTGATTTAGTGAGTGTAGGTTTGTACTATAATGCATGACTTGCTGCTGGCATATTTGCAGCCATAACTTGAACTTTGGTTTCAGCGCTGCGGAATCTGTTGGCGCTCTACAAATACCTGATGATAATAATAATAATAATAATAGTGGCCTCAGCAGCCTGGCATATCTCTACTGCCTTTTGTAGTGTGAAGTCAGTCACTAACATTATTTAAGTTTAGTATCAGAAACACTTACATGCCTCTTAACATGTAATTAAGTATGGAACCAAGTACACAATCTCTGGCTTTCAGTCTAAGTTCCGTCATTGTAATGAGTTGTGGTGTCTTGGGTCTATTATGCAGAAAAAAACAAAGATATGGTTGTGAACAGAAATATAGTGATATGCATTGGAGGAAAGCAGTAGTGGTTGTTTGTAGCTACATACAGTCAGAGTTATTATAAGTAATTAGTAATTGATTGTAGCAGTTGCTATTTAAATTCAGAATTCTGAGAACAAAGAGTTGTGGCACCATATGTCCCAGATTCAGCAGATTAACTATAGAAATATTAGTCAACAACTAACTGGAATTAAATTAGGAATATTCGTTATACAAGTTTTGGACAATACTGCACCTTAACAGTCATTTGGCCATTAGGAGACAGGGAGAAAATAAAGAGACTATTTGCGAGTGGATAAAAAGATGGAGGCAGGAAAACCAGGTTAAACCAAAAAAAAAAACCTGCTGCAAAATAACTATAATATTCAAAATGATCATGAATTTAAAGTTACACCAGCAAACAGGATTGCAAGTTAGGCAGCAGATTTAAAGGTAAGCAATAAGGATATCTACCTTTTAGAAGCAACTGTACCGTAAAGAGCAAAACAACTTGAAATGCACAAATTAGTAGGAGTTAGTAGATTTCTGTAAACTTTAAGTCTTTACAGGTAACCCGATAAGCTGGGAACAAAACCTTGGATACGGAACAGCGCACTTAGAACACTGCTTACAACATACCAAGCATAGAAGTGAGTCTTCCAAAACCTTGTATGAGAAAGAGACTGAGTAAGTAGATGCCCTTATTTAAAGGTACAGTATACATAACAAAACCCCCTTCTCAAGAAACCCCCCAGGTGTTTAAGGACTAGGTCTGTCCGGATGTTTTCAATGGAAGAGGGAAACAAGACGGGCTGCAGATCGGTTAATATCGAGTTCTCAAGAATCTTCATCATGGGAATAACCCTTACAATGTACGAGTATTCCTTTATGTCTCCTGGAATTGAATATGTCAGCAACTTTGTATTCTTGATCATCAACTATAGCTGGTGAGGAATCTTGGTTAGAAGTTTTATAGGGTTTCAGCAGTGAGACATAAAAGGTGGGATGTATACAAAATGTAGATGGAAAATGGAGAGTCACAGCATTTTGAGTAACAATTCTAGATATTTCATAAGGACCTATGAATAAGCTGCTAAGTTTTTTAGATGGAGTTTGAGATGTTTGGTGGAATGCCAAACTTTATCTCCGATCTTATCAAGAGGTTTACACCTACGGAGATCATTATAATATTTTTGAGTGGACTGGGCTTCAGTGATATTACTTTTCAAAAGCTGTAATGTCTGATAGAGGGAATTAGTAAGATTGTTAACCAATGGTGAGCTTGAGTAGTTATCTGGAATTAGATAGAAGTTTGGGTTATATCCATAATTGGTGAGGTTAGGTGAACACTTAGATGAGGAATTATTGGAGTTATTATAGGCAAATTCAGCACATGGTAAGAAATTAACCAATATATCCTGTTGATATGAACATTGAGATCTCCAATACTGCTCCAGCCACTGATTTCTTCTCTCAGTTTGTCCGTTTGTTTGTGGATGGAAGGCAGCACTAAGTCTTCGTTTTATGTTGAGACGAAGACAAAGTTCCTTCCAAAATTTGGAGGTGAATTTGCTGCCTTTATCAGTAGTAATAGAGGAGGGCAAACTATCAGTTAGAATACGAGTTGTGCGTTAGGGTAAAAAAGCAGCGTTAAGAGATCCTAACGCTGCTTTTTAATGCCCGCTGCTATTACAAGTCTTGAAGGTTTAGGGTCACCGCACACTTTTTTGGCCTTACCGCAAACCGACTTACGTAAACTTCGTAAAGTCTGTTTTCAATGGGACTTCCATAGTCAGTAGTTAAAGGGACATGAAACTCATTTTTTTTTCATTCACGATATAGAAAGAGCATGCAATTTTAAACAACTTTCTAATTTACTCCTATTATCTAATTTGTTTTATTCTCTTGATATTCTTTGCTGAAAAGCATATCTAGATAGGCTCAGTAGCTGCTGATTCGCTGCTACATTTAGAAGCCTCATGTGATTTGGCTCACCCATGTGCATTGCTTTTTCTTCAACTAAGAATATCTAAAAAATGAAGCAAAATAAATAATAGAAGTAAATTGGATTATTTTTTAATTTTGCATTCTCTTTCTGAATCATGAAAGAACATTTTTGGGTTTAGTATCCCTTTAAGAGTTTTATGGTGCAACGCCGTAACATAAAACTCATAACTAAAGTGCTAAAAAGTAAACTAACACCCATAAACTACCTATTAACCCCTAAACCAAGGCCCTCCCGCATCGCAAACACTATAATACATTTTTTAACCCCTAATCTGCTGCCAACGTCGCCGCCACTATATTAAATGTATTAACCCCTAAATCTTAGTCTAACCCTAACACCCCCTAACTTAAATATAATTTAAATACATCTAAATAAAAATTACTATAATTTCTTAATAATTTTATTATTATTTCTTAATAATTTAGTGAAATTAGTTTTTCGTTTTGAGCTGTGGGGTGCTAACGAGCAGTCTTCTCTCAAATCTCACTTACCGGCAGCACTGGTATTACAGGTTTTTACAAACCCGGCGTTAAAAGGGAAGAAGTGAGCGTTGAGCAAAATTTTGCTCCATACCGCACTCCAATACCAGCGCTGCTTAAGTCAGCAGTGAGTTGGTTGTGGGTGCTCGTGCACGATTTCCCCATAGGAATCAACGGGGAGAGTCGGCTGAGAAAAAGTCTAACACCAGCAAAAAAGCAGCGTAAAACTCAATAATGCAGACCCATTGATTCCTATGGGGAAATAAAATTTATGTTTACACCGAACACCCTAACATGAACCCTGAGTCTAAACACCCCTAATCTTACACTTATTAACCCCTAATCTGCGCCCCCGACATCGCCGACACCTTCATTATATTTTTTAACCCCTAATCTGCCTCTCCGGACACCGCCACCACCTACATTATAGTTATGAACCCCTAATCTGCTGCCCCCAACATCGCCGCCACCTACATTATATTTATTAATCCCTAATCTGCCGCCCCCAATGTCGCTGCAACCTACCTACACTTATTAACCCCTAATCTGTCGCCCCCAACGTCACCGCCACTATACTAAATGTATTAACCCCTAAACCTAACCCTAACACCCCCTAACTTAAATATAACTTAAATACAGCTAAATAAAATTACTATAATTAACTAAATTATTCCTATTTAAAACTAAATACTTACCTATAAAATAAACCCTAAGCTAGCTACAATATAACTAATAGTTACATTGTAGTTAGCTTAGGGATTATTTTTATTTTACAGGCAAGTTTGTATTTATTTTAACTAGGTAGAATAGTTATTAAATAGTTATTAACTATTTAATAACTACCTAGCTAAAATAAATACAAAAGTACATGTAAAATAAAACCTAACCTAAGTTACAATAACACCTAACACTACACTATAATTAAATAAATTAAATACAATTACCTAAATTAAATTAGCTAAAGTACAAAAAAACCCCACGAAATTACAGAAAATAATAAACAAATTACAGATATTTAAACTAATTACACCTAATCTAATAGCCCTATCAAAATAAAAAATGACCCCCAAAATAAAAAAAAACCTAGCCTAAACTTAACTACCAATAGCCCTTAAAAGGGCCTTTTGCGGGGCACTGCCCCAAAGAAATCAGCTCTTTTACCTGTAAAAAAAATACAAACAACCCCCCAACAGTAAAACCCACCACCCACACAACCAACCCCCCAAATAAAATACTATCTAAAAAAACCTAAGCTCCCCATTGCCCTGAAAAGGACATTTGGATGGGCATTGCCCTTAAAAGGGCAGTTGGCTCTTTTGCGGCCCAAACCTTAATCTAAAAAATAAAACCCACCCAATACACCCTTAAAAAAAAACTAACACTAACCCCCTGAAGATCGACTTACAGTTCTGAAGACCGGACATCCATCTTCAAGGAAGCGGCAGAAGTCTTCATCCAACCGGGCCGAAGTCCTCAACGAAGCCGGGAGAAGTCTTCATCCAAGCCGGGTGAAGTGGTCCTCTAGACGGGCAGAAGTCTTCATCCAGATGGCATCTTCTATCTTCATCCATCCGACGCAGAGCGGCTCCATCTTTAAGACATCCGGCGCGGAGCATCCTCTTCAAACAACGGCTTCTTACTGAATGACGGTTCCTTTAAGTGACGTCATCCAAGATGGCGTCCCTTAGATTCCGATTGGCTGATAGAATTCTATCAGCCAATCGGAATTAAGGTAGAAAAAATCCTATTGGCTGATGCATTCAGCCAATAGGATTGAGCTCGCATTCTATTAGCTGATTGGAACAGCCAATAGAATGCAACCTCAATCCTATTGGCTGATTGGATCAGTCAATAGGATTGAACTTCAATCCTATTGGCTGATTGCATCAGCCAATAGGATTTTTTTCTACCTTAATTCAGATTGGCTAACTGCCCTTTTAAGGGCAATGCCCATCCAAATTCCCTTTTCAGGGCAATGGGGAGCTTAGTTTTTTTAGATAGTATTTTATTTGGGGGGTTGATTGTGTGGGTGGTGGGTTTTACTGTTGGGGGGGTTGTTTGTATTTTTTATTACAGGTAAAAGAGCTGATTACTTTGGGGCAATGCCCCGCAAAAGGCACTTTTAAGGGCTATTGGTAGTTTAGTTTAGGCTAGGGTTTTTTTATTTTGATAGGGCTATTAGATTAGGTGTAATTAGTTTAAATATCTGTAATTTGTTTATTATTTTCTGTAATTTAGTGTTTGTTTGTTTTTGTACTTTAGCTAATTTAATTTAATTTAGGCAATTGTATTTAATTTAGTTAATTGTAGTGTTAGGTGTTATTGTAACTTAGGTTAGGTTTTATTTTACAGGAACTTTTGTATTTATTTTAGCTAGGTAGCTAGTAAATAGTTAATAACTATTTAATAACTATTCTACCTAGTTAAAATAAATACAAACTTGCCTGTAAAATAAAAATAAAGCCTAAACTAGCTACAATGAAACTATTAGTTATATTGTAGCTAGCTTAGGGTTTATTTTATAGGTAAGTATTTAGTTTTAAATAGGAATAATTTAGTTAATTATAGTAATTTTATTTAGCTGTATTTAAGTTATATTTAAGTTAGGGGGTGTTAGGGTTAGATTTAGGGGTTAATACATTTAGTATAGTGGCGGTGACGTTGGGGGCGACAGATTAGGGGTTAATAAGTGTAGGTAGGTTGCGGCGACATTGGGGGCGGCAGATTAGGGATTAATAAATATAATGTAGGTGGCGGCGATGTTGGGGGCAGCAGATTAGGGGTTCATAACTATAATGTAGGTGGCGGCGGTGTCCGGAGAGGCAGATTAGGGGTTAAAAAATATAATGAAGGTGTCGGCGATGTCGGGGGCGCAGATTAGGGGTTAATAAGTGTAAGATTAGGGGTGTTTAGACTCAGGGTTCATGTTAGGGTGTTCGGTGTAAACATACATTTTATTTCCCCATAGGAATCAATGGGTCTGCATTATTGAGTTTTACGCTGCTTTTTTGCAGGTGTTAGACTTTTTCTCAGCCGACTCTCCCCGTTGATTCCTATGGGGAAATCGTGCACGAGCACCCACAACCAACTCACTGCTGACTTAAGCAGCGCTGGTATTGGAGTGCGGTATGGAGCAAAATTTTGCTCAACGCTCACTTCTTCCCTTTTAACGCCGGGTTTGTAAAAACCTGTAATACCAGTGCTGCCGGTAAGTGAGATTTGAGAGAAGACTGCTCGTTAGCACCCCACAGCTCAAAACGAAAAACTAATTTCACTAAATTATTAAGAAATAACTGAGCAGTTTGAGAGGCAATGGGTAGACAATGACTAGGTATAAAATGAGTTATCTTAGTAAGGAGATCAACAACTACAAGAATATTTGTATAGTTGGATGATTTTGGGAGTTCAACTATAAAATCCATAGCTATGTCCTTTCATGGCCTATCTGGTATTGGTAGAGAGAGTAGAAAACCATATGGTCTGTTGGTGTCTGGTTTGGTCTGGATGCAAACTGGGCATGATTCAATGTAATTTTTAACTGTTTGAGACATTTTTGGCCACCAAAACTTTCTTTGTAGTAGTTTTTATCATACCTGGGTGTCCGCTTAAGAGAGAATCATGTACCATTTGTAGTACGGTCTCTTGTTGTGAGAAATATATATTAGGTTATTATAGTAATAAATACCATCCGCTGATTTTTTTTTAAGAGCGGATAATGGGATAGAAGGATCTTGTTGTTGAGCAGAACGCAAAACTTGGAGGTAGTCTGTAGTGAGGGTGATAAAATGTTTTTTGGGTATGACGGTGGGAGGAGGGTTGAACCTTTTGAGAGGTTCAATCTGTCTGGAAAGTGCATCTGCTTTTCCGTTTTTATCTCCAGGTCTATAGATTATTTAATAATAATAAAATCTGGAAGAGTATAGGCTCCAACGGACTTGTCTTGCTGATAAGGTTTGATTTGTTTTTAGATATTCAAGGTTCTTGTGGTCAGTATATATGAGAATAGGGTGATTAGTACCTTCCAGGAGATGCCTCCAATGTTCTAAGGATGTCTTAATTGCCAAAAGCTTCTTCTCTCTTATGGGGTAATTTAATTCTGCCTGGGACATACACCTGGAATAGAATGCAACAGGGTGCAATGGATCTTTCAGAAAGATACGTTGTAATAGAACAGCGCCTATTGCAACATCAGATGCATCTACCTCTAAAGTGTATTGAAGGTTTGGGTCTGGGTAGTGCAGAATAGGTTCAGTGGTGAATCTATCCTTTAATAGATCGAATGATTGTTGTGCTTGGTTAGTCCAATGGAAGTTAGTCCTGTTAAACGTGTCAGAGGTTTGACTATACTGGAGAAACCTTTAATGAATTTTCAATAATAATTTGAGAATCCTAGACATTTTTGGACCTGCTTTTTTGAGGTGGGTGTGGGCCAGGAAGTAACAGCTGAGACTTTTGTTGTCTTCCATTTGTACACCTAATGGACTGATTCTATAACTCAGAAAATATATATCTTTAGCATGGAAAATACATTTCTCAGGTTTGGCATACAATTGGTGGCTCCTTAATCTTGAGAGGACGGTCCTAAATGTGATTTTAAGGTGTCTGAATAAATGAGTATATCATTGTATTGCTTAATAAAATGTATATTCTAATACATATGCTAAAAGCAATAATTGAACTCCTTGCTATACTTAATAGGTATAATAGTTTATTCACAAAAGAAAAGAACAATCTTAAAAAATAATGTATACTAACAACCTGCTTATATAAAAGTAAAATAAATCACTACATCACCAGATAATGCATCATATATGTTCCACTTTGACTGGGGTTTCCTGTCAACTTCAGCCCGAACGATATAGAGGATCTGGGAGTTTCAATTTTATTTCTAAGCGGCACGTCTCTGTCCATGGAATGAAAAGTCCAATGAAAGAAAGATCCCAGATCCTTTATATACACTGTAATCATACTAATTCTTTCATTAGTTTTTGCAAAACTGTCTATGTGTCTCCTATTCCTGTCCAGATGTATACGGTGCAACAAATGTCTCAACCACGGATGAGTCATTTTGTTCTTTTAGAATACATATCGTTTTGTTCAGCATTTTTGCAATCAAAACAAGTTATATATAAGCTTCAAGTCTATGCCATGTCAGCAACTCAGGATATCTTTATTCTATATAGATTCATACAGGCCATGAAGACTGGTTCACATTCATCACAATCTATACGGCATGCCATATCACATTTGTATCACAATCATCTAGATAGATTATCATGTAGATGTCTAAAAGATCATGGAAAATGTTGTTTATAAAATTTTAGAAAGTGGCTTGGGTATTACAGAGCCAGAATGGCAAAATGGTATACTCAAAAGAGTCCGTATCTGGACGAGTTAAGGAGCAGACCGCTGCTTCTTAACTCCTGTTTCCAGCGGGCGTGAAGGCTGGCGTGGAAACAGAGCCATTGAGGTCCATACGGAGCATGATAAATCGACCCATATGACTCAGAATTGGGTGGGTTCAATTCATTCTCCTTCAGTTTGAAAGAGAGGAAGTTATGGCACGGAAGGAGGATTCTGTTACTAATTGAAGTGTTTATTTTCATGAGGATAGTATGAAATACAGAGAAATTCAAAGTTACCTACAAATATCTAGTTTTCACCTATTCATTTGTAAATGTCATTCTTTGAAGTATTGGGAAGTAAATATGCCATTTATTTAGGTTTTGTGTGTCCAATTTATGTATGTGCTTTGCCACATAAGCAGAGTGCACAAGGCCTTGATTCTAATTCCTTTTGGGGGGTTTTATTTTTGATTGGGTATTAACAGAACAAATGCTGGTCAGTAGTTACATCTTCTAGTGGGTCTGAATATGCTCATATTGTCCTATTGTCCTAATAGTTCCCTAGGTAGGAAATGATATGCATAGCCCCAAAATTGCTGAGTGGCCACATAAAGCTAGCGGGTCATGAATAAACCTAATGGTTAAAAAAAATAACAATTAGTACCAGTGACTGCAAATTTAACGCTTATGGACCTCTTTAATATATATTTTTTTATAAACAGGAATAACTTTAAAAACGAAATATCATTCTTCAATACATTTTTTTAGTAAATTGACTTACGTTTCCAAACTCTCAATTTCCTGAGGAACTTACATTTTAAAATAAAGCTGTGTATTGATAATGATGCTACTTTAGGGTCATAACATTGCAAAAAGAAAATGCTGTCATATGTTAAAGTGTTTTATTTCACTATTGTTTGCATATAGCTGTGCCTTTTAATATTAAAGGGACAGTCTACACCAAAATTTGTATTGTTTAAAAAGCTATATATATAATTCCTTTTATTACCAATTACCTAGTTTTGTATAGCCAGTACAGATATATTAATATATGTTTTAGCTTTGTGATTACCTTGTATCTAAGCCTCTGCAGATTGCTCAGTGCTATTTACAGACATGCATTCTAGCCAAATAGTGCTGACTCATGAATGACTCCACGGGAGTGATCACAATGTTATCTGTATGGCATACATAAAGGTTATAAAGTACATAAATATAACAATGTTGGTTGTGAAAAGCTGGGGAATGGGTATTAGTAAAGGCTTCATCTATCTTTTTAAAAGTTAAACATTTTGGAGTAGACTGTCCCTTTAAGAATCTCTTTAAATTGTAAGTTTGAAATAATACCAGGTGCAGCCAGTCCTATTTGTAAGACAAAATTCCTTTAAGTTTGAAGATTCTTATATCACTCCTGCTTTTTGTTTTCTACTCAGGATTTTACAACTTAGTTTAGTGAATGCATATTGCATAAGTCAGTGTTTTTAATATAAAAATATATTTAAAGCTTCTATGACCTTTGCATATTTTGGGATGCTTTTGCTTTTAAACGGAAGAACTAAAGTAGATTTTGTTGACGTTTCTAGTATTAGAGGCTGTAGGCGATTTTGCATGATGGCTTTTATTGATCATGTAGTCAGATTTATTGTTTGTGCTGATGACCCAGATTGTCTGTCATTGATATTACACAGCTAAAGTAGCCAGACTTTATCAAATTTCTCATCCCACAATAGAGTAAAATATATTTATTTTTTATATATGTTTTTTTTTATGTCCATTTGGGTTTAAACATCATATATCACTGTCAAGCTGTCCTGTGGTTGTATATCCCACATATATATTGATTTAATTAAAGTGTTTTGTTGCCAGGAGCTTGGAGCAGCCAGACTTCCACTAACCATGTGATCTCATGACAGTGAACTTTGACCTCAGTGGTCTAAACAGCATTTGAAGGGCCATGATTGATACCCAAATGTTGAAAGACTTGAAAGTGGTGCAGCATAGCTGTAAAAAGCTGACATCTCTATGTAAAAAAAGAAATATATTTTACCTCAAAATGTCCTAAGTATTTAAACCCCATTGCAAAGGACTTTTTTTATTTTTTTATTTATTGAGATTCTTTTCAAAACAAACCATGAGTAATTGTCATTACATAGTATACGGTAAAATAAATGATTACAAGGTAGGCTTCCAAAAACAATATCTGATAAATACACAGTATAGATAAGTGACAAATTATACTCTCAATAAAAACAGTGGGCGCTGCTCAAACATAATATCCACCAAATGGTTTAAGCGGCCACTCATGGACCACAGCATTGCAATGAACATAAAATAAAGTAGATAAACAGTAATGTTAAAGGGCCACTCGTGGACCCTAAATCAAGAACCTCTTTTTTTTTTATATATAAAGAAAAACTCATTAACTTTCTTGTATATGAAGTATTGCTGGGATGAAATCATTAAATGGAACATTTCTCTATGGTTTAGAAAGAGAAATAGAGAAAAAGAAGGGGTTAAGGGGGAAATTGTAAATAATAATTTGAAATCTATGCCAGCCAAAGTTAAGGGAGGGGAAGGAGGAAAGAAGAGGATAAAAAAAAAAAACATCAGAGGGGAAGGGGGGGGGGGGAGGAACCAACAGGTATAGGGGGGGAGCAACAGTCCCCATCTTAATTCTTACTTATTTTTGCCCACCCTTCCCAGGCCAGGCAGTGAAGTTGTACTTTATTATTGGAGGTAAAAATAGGGCACTCCATAGTCTCCAAATAGGACATGGTTTTAGAAATATCATTCCAGGAGGGGCTAGCAGCATGCCTCCACAGGCGGGCAATAGACAGCTTAACTGCCATCATCAGGTATATGCTAATCAAGCTATTGGGGGTGAGAGCCGACCCAAAGGACAGATGGAACAAAACCTTTTGTGGATTTGTCCACAAGTTAGGATCGAGGTCAGAACATCTTTTAGAAAGCATTTCCCACGTGGGAAGCAACAGTGGGCATGCCCACCATATATGAGCCGGTGACCCCACATATCCACACCCTCTCCAGCAGAGAGGCGAGTTCAGAGGGGGGATTTTGAAGAGCCTCAGAGGTGTAAGATGCCATTGCATGCAAATTTTAAGGTATAATTCTAGTAGAGTAACACAATGGAGGGCTTTTTTGATGAGTAAGATAGCCAACGACCAGTCCTCTTGGGAGGCTTGAAACCCAAGGGATCTGTCCCATGAAATAATATAATCAGATTTATAATAAACCTTCGGGTTAAGCAGGTCTTGATAGGAGATTGACAGTGCTTTAGGTATCCTTTTGGCTGTATCCCACCATTTTTTCCAATTAGTATGCACGCGCATTGGAAATTCAGTAAACCTCCAAGCTCTCAAGAGACTTCTAAGTCGCCAAAATTCAAATTGTAATATCTGAGATGGATTATATGTTGATCAAAATGTTGACAGTGAGATAAGTTGTCCGTTCGGAAAAAGATCTCCAATAGAAGCGATACCATGCGATTGCCATAGTTGTGGGTGTGAGTCACGTAGAGCCCTGAGGATGCCCAGCTATTTGGGGGAGAGAATTTTATCCCAAAAGCACAAAGCAGAAACAACAATGTAATTTTTAATATCCAGAGATACCCTGACATGTTTAGGAATCCAGAGGATATCCGAAAGGGAGAGTGAGTCCGGCAGAGAGGCCTGCTCAATCTCCCACCACTTGCAATCAGAGGAATTAGAGTTCCAGGGAAGAATATGGGCAAGTCTAGATGCTTCATGATACAGAGCCAAGTTGGGGGCGCCTGCACTTCCACTAAGCATTGGTTGCTGCATGATTCTGGTGGACACTCGAGGGTGCCCTTTTTTCCAAATAAACTTGTTACATAGCATCTGAAATTTTCCGATAAGGGATTTGGGAATTGGAATTGGCAAGGTTCTGAACAGGTAAGTTAATTTAGGTAATAAAATGTCATCTTAAAGGCTGCCACCCTGCCCAGCCAGGAAATGCACGGGACATTCCATCGATCTACACACCTCTGGAAGGAGCTTAGAAGTGGTAAAAGTTGGTTTCAACTATGGGTAGATATGTTCCAGGATAAAAAAAACCCTAGGTGCTTTTAATTTGTGCCGTGACCAATTAAATGGATACAGTTTCGTAAGGTCGGTGTATTCTCTTTCTGATATATTGACAGTGAAAGCGTCTGTTTTGTTTACATTCAATTTATAGTACTAGCTAATCTCACCAAAAGTGGAGAAGCCTAAAGAGAGCCGAAAGGGATGGGTTCCCAAGAAAACGGTGAGGTCATCTGCAAATAGGGCAATTTTCTGGGGTATACCCGCTATGTCCACACCAACGATATTGTCAGCCGAACGGATTGCTTCGGCCAGTGGTTCCATTATTAATGCAAATATCAGGGGTGATAAGGGACATCCCTGTCGCGTTCCATTAGTGATGGGAAAGTAGGGTGAGAGGAATCCCAGCCCCCTAACCCTTGCTGACGGAGAGGAGTATAACGCTCCTACACAGGACAGAGAATAGGATGTTAAACCGAATACACATAATACTTTGAATAAATAAAGCCAATTTACCCGATTGAATGCCTTTTCGGCATCTAAGGCTAGAGTTGTGCATGGAATGTTTGCCCTTTTGGTTCTAGAAAAATATTTAAAATACGCCTGGTATTGTCAGGACCTTCTCGCCCAGGGGTAAAGTCTACTTGATCCCAGCCTATTAGTGAGGGGAGGATATGATTGAGTCTGGCGGCTAGGATTTTTGCCAGGAGTTTTATATCGATATTGATTAGTGATATAGGTCTGAAGTTCTCACAGGCATTGGGATCCTTACCTGGTTTTGGTATGGCCACTATTGTCGCCACCAAGAATTCAGAGGGGAGAGAACCCGATTGTCTAGCTAGTGTGAATACTCTAGTGAGTAATGGCAGGGGCCTTGTGAGATTTTAAGGTCTTTATATCATGGGCCACCTCCTGAGCACTAATAGGGGCATCTAAGAGGTTTTTCTGTTCCTCCGTCAATGTCGGAAGGGACAAGGTGTCTAGGAACCCCTGTATTGCCTCAGTTGTAGGCAGAGAGGTATCCGGAGAATGTTTCAGATTGTATAGATCCGAGTAGTAGTTGGCAAATGCCTTACCAATATCAGTGGGAAGACGCACAACGCCGTCAGGCATTTTGATGTACGGAATGCGGGCATCTGCAGTCCACTGCCTCAATTTGTTAGCTAGAATGCGATCTGCTTTGTAACCCTTGGCATAGTATAGTTGCTTTACCTTCTGCATTTGCCAATGAAGTCTGGAAGCCTCAAAGCCAGTGATTTGCGACCTAACTACAGTTATGCGAGCAAGGACCTCAGGATCAAGCGTGTTTTTGTGTTGCACTGTGAGATTACGGAGTTCTATATTTAATTGTGCCAAGGAGCCTCCATGTGTTTTATTATACTTAGACTTTAGTTTCATTAAAATTCCTCGCACAAAAGCCTTTAGCGCACCCTATAGAGAATAGTCCCCCACTGAGCCATTATCATTAATAAGTAAGAATTGTGTAATTTCTTCTTGGAGGTAGGCAACATTGCCCAGATCACTCAGAAGAAATTCCGGTAACTGCCAGGGGGGTCTGGAAGACAAGATAGTAGGAGAGTTCATGATCATTTAAACGGGCGAATGATCCGACCAGGTGCAATTCGGCATGCATGCGCTTTGAATACAATCTAAAAGATGGGGTTCGCAGAAGATAAAGTCAATGCGGGAGATGGAGAGATGAACATTAGAAAAATATGAGTAATCTCGTGATGTAGGATGTATGCAGCGCCAGACATCGTAAAGATTATATTGCGCGATAAGTGTGGAAAATTGTTTAGAGGTCTGAATTAGTGTCGGATCGTACGCCCTTTGTCTGGGGGACCGTCTGTCCATTATAGTGTCTAGTAACATATTAAAGTCTCCTGCGAGCAGCAGGGTTCCCATTCTGTGGGTAGTCAGGAGACGTAAAAACTTTCTAAGGTGCTTCACCTGTCCTGTATTAGGGCCATAATATGATGCAAGAGTATAGAGGACTCCCTCCAATTTGCAATTTAAAATCAAAAAGCGCCCCTGAGGGTCCGCGTGAATATTTATCTTTTCATATAGAAGACGTTTATGGATTATTATTGCCACTCCTCTGGATTTCGTCATAAAGGACGCTGCTTCCAACACCGGGTATTGTTTAGACTTAAGAGGTATAGGGGAGCTATCTACCCAGTGAGTTTCCTGGAGGAAAATTATCTGAGATTTTATCTGATTAAGATGTCTCAAAAGTCTACTTCTTTTATTAGGAGTATTAAGGCCTCTAACATTATGAGAGGTAAATGTCAAGGCCATATTGAAAGAGGGAAAGAAGAAAGAAAGAAAGAGAAAAAAAAAAGGGGGGGGGGGGGGAAGAGGGGAAGGAGGAGGGTCTTGGGGAAATATAGGAAAGGGAGGCCAAGAGGTTACTGCTAGGTGTAGCTAGATGCTGGCACAGATATATATATATATATATATATATATAAACTATAGTAGATATAAGGGAGGTGGATAGTGCGGTATCGGCAAGACAAACCGCTTAGGTAGTCCTCTTCTAGAAGAAGAGGCAATATATATATATATATATATATATATATATATATATATATATATATATATATATATATATATATATATATATATATATAGGGGGGGAGGTTGTGGTACTGTGAAAAAATATGTACCGCCCACCCAAATTAAATTGTAGTATTGCATAAAGCCAAACATAAGTTGCAGGTTTTTTGTTCAGTGTCGTCTATTGTGGAGGATTAATGTTTTTAGATAAGAAGGAAAGGATTTTTGAAATGTGAGACCAAACAGTTTTTCTATCAGATAGGGAAAGAGACAATGATTCATATACAAGTAATTGTATAAAATAAAACAAAACAAATCCCACAAGAACTGAAACACAGTTAAACATCATATACTATATAATATTAGCCTAAAACTTAGTGCTGCATATCTACATATCTAAAGCCACTTCTTATTTGTTGGAGGAAGAATAATATTTAAGAGATCCTGAGCTTACCATATGGATAGTAGAATGTGTACAGCTACTCTATGTAGTGCAGTAGGCTATAAACACAAATATTCCTCAGGCAGCATCTAGATGTAAAAATCAAGGGCCTATGTTATACTCTCTAAGCTCATCTAGGTTTTAAATAAAGGAGTCAAAGGTTAGTGGGTGCATTTCCAACAGATTGTACCCATGAAGCTACATGCTAACAAAAACAACTAGCTAAAAAGGGAGAAGCAACATTTAGCCCATAGGAATATAAATTATTAAACATAGCACACAGTACATTTATCTGGATCCTGTTATAGTTCCTGCCAGCATAGTCAGTGACCAGCGCACCAAGAACTACAACACATTTAAACATTATATATTTGTAGAATATCAACCTGTAGTTCAATGTTACAAATCTAAATCTATAACACCTTTGTCAGGAGGAGAAAAAAAAAAGAATGTTGAGGGGGTCCCAAACCCACCACGTGAGTAGCAGAGTGCATACAACTACGCTATATAAGGCAACGGGCTATGAACCCAAGACCTCCTCAAACTTCATCCAAATGGAGAAATTTAGAGCCCACCCAACATCCTCCAAACCTAGTTAGGCGTTAAATAAAATACAACTATATATTAATATAAACATAAACAGCTAGCTAAAGGGAGAATAAGTAGCAGTTAATACATAAAACAATTAACAGAACACAAAGTATACTTATCAGAATCTTGACGCAGTTCTTGTAACAAAGTCAGTGTCCAGCCAAGACTCTCTTGTCTAGAGGTCTCATATAAATGGTACAGTGTTTACCAAGGCAGGTACTACCAGAAAGTCTAACTTAGAGGCCAGAGAAAACCACTGTAGCTAGTTAACTCAGGGAGGTGGTGAGAAAGAACTTCTTCGGGCAGTTGCTGTAGATGGTGAGCCAGACTCCCTCTGAGGCAGTGCTGTATTATAGGAGTCAGGACATCTTGAGGGGAGTGCAGCCCATTCAGGTGCCGTGGCATCAAACTGACGAGGTTTGTGTTGGAGGTTCTAAGGAGCAGCTACACGTGTGTCCTCCATGTTCCAGGTTTTAAGGAGAGCAAGACCCTGTGTTACATTATGAACTGTGAAGGTCTGGTTGTCCTTGAAAATCAGAAGTTTGATCGGGTAACCCCATCTGTATCTAACATTTTTCTTTCGCAGGGTGGAGGTGACATCCGTAAATGTTTTCCTCTGTTGCAGTTTTCTTGTAGAAAGATCTGGAAAGATCTGTAAGCTTTGGAACTTTTCAGGAAGCGGAGGTTTCTAAAAGTGTGCTCTATGTATTCTTTCTTTGTATGTAAAATAGTGAAGTCTCACAAGAACATCCCTAGGTTGCCCCTCAGGGAGCCCTCTTGGCCTGAGAGTGCAGTGAGCTCGATCTAGTAAATCTTCTGAATCTGAGGTTTTTGGAGCTAAGTTATGGAAAAGTTCTTTAAGATAAGATTGGAGATCTGCTGAAGAGACTGTTTCAGGAATTCCTCTTATTCGGAGATTATTTCGCCAAGATCTATCTTCAATGTCAGCTATTTTATCTTCGACAGAGTCTAGATACTCCGATAGGTTCTGGAAAAAGATTAGCCCATTAGCTTGTTCTGTAGCCAGCTCTTCATATTTTACTTCCAGCATGCCAATGCGCTCATTGGTCGAGGAAATTTCCTTTTTTAACTCAGCAGTTGAGGCAGATAGTTTAGCAGAGAAAGAGTTATGGTGATCATCTAGCATAGACTTGAGAGAGTCGAGAATAAATGTAGGAGTAACCATCTCTTGAGTGCTATCTTGTATCTCCTTCAAGACAGATGCAGAAGAACCAGACGAGTCTGAAGTTGGAGAATGAGGGGGATCAGTTGAAGTATGTCTGTTCGGGTTAAGCTGACCAAAATGATCTATAACTGTTTTTTTGAGCAGTAGTTGTGGTCTATTTTTCTTCCTCTGAGTGTGACATGTTCTTCCACACGTGCTTCTCTCACCTTTTGGGATATGGGTAGTGTGAGTACTTTCCAGCCACCAAGTTGTATGCAACAATACGAGCCTCAGAAGGAACAGTAGCTCTAAAACTGTCTCCACATGTGGCATAGTAAGTTATATCTTAAAGAAAGACACTGAATATAGGGCAGGCGTTTATGGCCAACGGGTATTCATCTATTCCATATTCTCTGGGGGTTACACCATCCGAGAAAGGAGTTCTGTTATCCCTAAGGATGTCACAGCAGGGGGTCTGCTATCTGATTCCCCAAAGGGACTCCTGCTGTAGTTTGTTGAAGGCTTATTGGTAGGACCAATCCAGAGAGACCTCTCACCTACTGTGATTTCTAATGCACCATATATATAGCAACCTCAATCACCTCAGAGTAAATAACAGTTGTTCCAGCAATAATATCAGGAGCAATATTAAGCACTCTCCCCAGGGAATTTGCCCCCACTGGGCCAAGCCGGAAAAGGGTACTGGGATATGACCTGCTGCAACCGCGTACAGCAGGAAAGGGGGGGGGGGAGAGTGAGTTACAGCCTATGTGTTTTGTGCTTATATATAAGTTGCACTTATGTAATATGACAGTATAAATACAAACCCCATAAGCAGCAAATCAGTATGTCTGTCCCGAGACAGGCAAGGGAGTGAGCTTCGTGCACACTCATGTTATTTCCCTATTCAGTTTAAGGAGGTTTACTATGAAATCTCATGAAAGTTAAGTGAAATCTCATGAGAGCACAGTAAAAGAGTTCTTGACCTCAGCACTGCTGATACTGATTGGCTGCTGTTCATTTATTTTCTTTTTTTCTTTTACCTGCAGTTAAGCGGCAGTTGAAGTATAATGTTTTACACAACTTACTGTGCTGAGGAAATTGTGAGGTAAAATATCTTCCTTTTTTACATAGAGATGCTCAGGTGATATTTTCCTGTCAGCTTTTTACAGTTATACTGCATCAGTTTCAAGTGATTTAGCATATGAGTATTATGTCCCTTTAAGCATGGTTGTTCATCTTTCACCGACAGCCAATAAATAAATTGTACAGCATTTCTGTATCAAACCATTATACTCTCTTTAACAATTGTCTATCTATCTATCTATCTATCTATCTATCTATCTATCTATCTATCTATCTATCTATCTATCTATCTATCATCTGTCTATCTACCATAATAGTCAAAATATGACATGCTCTAATTTGTTAGAGAATGTAATTTTAAGACTATCGGCTCTACATGACTCAGATGTGCAAGTAACGCTGCTGATTGGATCGGCGTCGGTTGCCGCCTGGGGATCAGCAGTGCTCCAAGGGTCCTGAGCGGCACTTCTACTGTGTGTTTAATCCCTATAAACAAACAGTAGTGTAAGGTTAATTGTCTTGCTAAAACATATAAGAGCATGTCATTTTTGAGTATTATGGCCCTTTAACAGGTGTTTTCACAAGAATTCTACAGACAATCATGAAAGCAATAAATCATTTGAGCTGTGAAGTTGGCGGTGCAGACAGAGCACAATAGAAATATCTGAAACATGATACCTAAGATTGCTATAAATCCTCAATAATGTGCTATGAAAATAAAACCCGTTGTGAATTATTTTGTTTTTGTCAGTGTCCAGGATAGCGACTCTTTGAGCTGATATGTGACTCAGACCTGCTGCTGTTAGGTCACATTTTGTGGGTGAGGCCTATATTTGTTTTGAGGAGCAGATCTATTTTCCTGAAAGACTTACTGCTCTGTATCTGTATATATTTCTCTAACAGGAATTCCATCGTTTCTGAATTACTCTGTGTTCTTAAACAGAGGTAAGTTCCATCTGTAACTATTTCTACTTTCTACTTTTACAATTAAACAGAAGGTAATAATGTGTTTTACAGAACAGCTGGATGAAGTTTTGTATCTCCTGTATTAACCCCTGATCAATATCTGCTGATGGCTGTTTAGGACAGAGAATAACTTAAAAAAAAATTCTTTTAGGGACATTCTTTATTCTACCAAATACTATGTAAACACAGATGCTGCTATTTGTAGCATTAAATGTGTTCTAAAAATAAGAAAAAAAGAAGTGACATCAATGGTGACATAAATAATGAGACAAAAATTTCTTATCAGAATCTACTCTTTCAGTAGAATGTTTCAAGTTGAAGATTAATTGTGCTCGCTTGAGCACAATTGAATTTAACGTGCTTCAGGATAGCGCTACTTTTGTACAGAAACAAATCTTGCCTCAGCCCTACAGTAAATGAAAAGATTGTACAGCAAATGCTGTTGCCTGTCATGGATTATGGGGACGTAGTATACGCACCTGCACCGCAAACTCACCTTAATAAACTTAATACATTGTATAACTCCCTCTGCCGCTTTATGCTACAATGTAACTACAGGACCCATCATTGTGACATGCTAAAAGAACTAAACTGGCTGTCGCTGGAATCCAGACGCACCCTCCATCTTTCCTGCCTTGTGTTTAAGTGCCTTTCTGGGAAGCTCCCACCCTACCTGAGCAGAATGCTCTCCCTGGCTATTCCCACCTCCTATAACCTCCGATCCAGTACCAGCACATTATTTAGCTTGCCTCAATACAAAAAGAAAGCACCTCGATCCTCCTTTTCCTACAGAGCACCACAGTTATGGAATGACCTCCCGCACACTTTCAAACCTTCCCCAAGCCTAATATCCTTTAAGAGATCCCTCTCTACATATCTCAAAACAGAATGCATGGTTGATTATATATTTCCTACCTGTTCTATGTAAAATTCTGCATCTATTGTGTATTATTGTTTTTGAATTTTATTGTACCCTATTGTATCAATGCAATGTTTTGTGGACCCAGGACATACTTGAAAACGAGAGAAATCTCAATGTATTCTTCCTGGTAAAATATTTTATAAATAAATATATGTATTTACAGACATATATACACATATGAAGACTTAAATACATATATATTAATATATAGACATATACATAAGTACATTGGAGCCTTTTGCAGTCAAGTAGCTGAAAACATGTAAAATCATGTTTATGAAATAACCATATTTATTAAAGTGTTTAAATGTATATTTTCTGTAAATATTTTACATTCCAATCTTCTTTGCATAGGGGAATATGTTCTATGTATTTATAAATATATTTTAATATATATTTATAATTCTATACCTATATATAATATTATAGATATATTGGTATAGATATACTGTGTATATTGTACCAAAATACCATAATATATATGTGTATGTGTGTGTATGTGTATATATATATATATATATATATATATATATATATATATATACACATATTATAACATTACAATGTGAAATATTCATATTTTCATGTCAGGCTAGCACACTTGAGAAAATGCGATCGGGTTTGCGCGCAAGTAAGGGTGTTAGCTTTTCCCCCCACTTTTCACACTCCATTGAAATCTATAGGGGATACTGAAAACATTTTACTTCCAATTTGTGGTACGCGCACAAAAAGCCTATGTCTAGCTGAGTTAATGTGCGAGCTGAAGCCCAAACTACCGCTCCACTTGTAATCTAGCCCTATGAGTTTTTTTTTATATAAAATGTTTGTGTAATAAGACAAGTAATTGTTTACTGTATTCCAAACAAGTGCAGAAACACTCTTTCAAATAGTCTGGGCTCTCTCTATCCCTCCAACATGAGGTTGCTTTCTGCTGCTGCTTCTTGTTTGTGTTGCTTTTCTGTATACAGTATTAATATTTTCATGGTAGGTGGTTGTTTCAATAGACAAAATCAGCTATTTCAAATGACAAAGTAAAGCTAAATTAGATGTTTGTAAACAATTTATTATACTCCAGCAGGTACAATGGATAATTAATAACACAGGAAGAAAAAAAAATGTATAATGTCCTTTTAACTACTCTGTCCCTCTAACCTCTGTTTTATGTCTGTCTGGCTGTCTCTCTTAAATCACACATAGGGGCCGATTTATCAATGTCCGCCAGTCATCGCTGAACTGCTTGTGCAATGCCGCCCCCTGCAGATTCGTAGCCAATCGGCCACTAGTGGCGGGTGTCAATCAACAGTCAGGCAGATTGATGTCTTAACCCTTTGAGTGCTAATAACTTTCCCACCTGGGTGCTAAGATTTTTTTAAGTATTTTTTTAATTTTTTTATTTTTTGAACACATTTTTTGAACTTTTTTTTCCAGACCCTTAGGCGATTACCTTTCCAATGGTGGGTCTTGGGGGTCTGTAGCTGCTTAGATGCCTGAGATATAGGCTTCTAAGCAGCATGCCCCTGGCTCCTATACTTAACATTAAGTATAAATAAAGTTACGCGGTGACGTCATCACGTTATTACGCGTGACGTCACCACGCAAAACGGGAAACCCCGGCAATGCCACTCATTCTACAGGCACGATCGCCGGGGTAGGAGCGGGGGGGAGCCCCCAGATCTCCCTCAAGGTGGAAGAGTGCTAGTGACGGCTCAGAGCCGTCATTAGCACCCAAAGGGTTAAAGGGATATTCCAGCCAAAATTGGAAACCACATGGATGCATTTCACAGAAAGCACTTTTGTAATATACACGCATTAGCAAAAATGCTTCTAATAAAAGCTATAGCTGTTTCAAAAGTGTATTTAAGTATGCCCCGTGCACCAGCATTTTAAACACAACACTTGTTCCGAGAGCCTAAGGTGCTTGTACCATCTGGTAATGACTCAATTTGTTAATTGCTGACATGATACAAGCCCTACTGATGATCTGAGCAGCTGGATTTTTTTAAAATGTGGGTGCAGTGAAAATATCTAACTATGCTTCACATGCAGAGAAAAATGTTAACACTAAAACAGTGATAACTCTTAATAGAAACATTTTTGCCAATACATGTATATTGCAAATATGTTTCTAATCAAAGATGCAATAAATCTATGTGCATTTATATTTTGACTGGAATGACCACTGCTTCTTAACTCCTGTTTTCGGAGAGTCTGAAGGCTCGTTGTGGAAACAGATGCATTGGGGCCGATTGACTGTTTGATAAATCGGCCCCCTTGAATTAAAGGGTTTGAAAACTTGGCCCAATGTTACTGAAATAAGACAGTATTAGAATTTACTTTACTTTTACTTTTTACTGTAAACAACGCATCTAAACACCTTCTAAATAACTTTTAAAATCACATAACACAAGTGATAGACCGTAAAAGTAGGCATTATTTATTTAAAATAATGTAAGGTGTTCCAACCAATAGTGAAGCAGTTGCGCCCAGGTCATTTTAATATTCATGACTGGATCGTCAGCACAACACATGCGTACTTGTAATCTAATGGGTTTGCATGTGTGCAGTATAACATAGAATGCTTTACATGCTGGTGTTATTATTATAAGCAGTAGTAAATCAGATGTGACTAAGACATCCGAATTTACTATTGCTTATATTCTTTGCGATGCACATTATTTGTAGAAATTAAAGAGGGGATGAAAAAAAATCCCATTGGCTGGCTTCTATCAGGGTGTGCGCTCCCGCGGTCATGTGGCATTGTTTTGTTGTAGAAACCGGAAAGTTTGTGTGTGTCAGTGATTAGAGGGCTAGTGACAGTGTGGAGCTCTTCTTGCCTGGTCGTCCTGTAGTGGCCACAGGCTTTGTTGTGCTCTGTGAAGTCGGCATTTCAAAGGAATAACGAGCCGTCTGACCTCAATGACAGCAGCGTCTACGTCACTATCCCTGCATCCAGGACTTTGTTAATGGCTTGCCGCAGAACTAAAGGGGGTTGACTGCGCATGCGTTCGCCTTTAAAAACTTTAACTGCGCATGCAGGTCACCATGATGTTTCTACCTAGGTAGAACATCGTTATAGGGCAAAATAATAAGATAAAAAACTGGGTTAGTCGAAAAAAAGAATTTTAAAGACAAATATAAACTTTTAATAGGTACTAATTACAAATATATATATTTTTTTTTAATTATTTTTTTATTGAGGTAATAGGTAATAACAATAGAACAAACAATATGTGCAGGCACGGATCAGACATAAAAAGAACACTTATACATTTCTCATACAAGAAATAAATGTGGGCTAAATCATTGGTGTACTAATGAAGCAGTTGCTCTCGCGATATCCAACCCATAGTGGTGCCATGTATATATATGAATAATAGTAAAACAGTTGACATGCGTTATAGCACCACTTCTACCACCATGAAGAGAAAATGTAAAATAATATATAAGAAACACAGGTGACTGGAACATATATCAATGAAACCTCGATTTTTATATTATATAACTAATGATCCCTATCTCGAGATATGAGGTACTTTATATACTATAAATGATAGGAGATAGGGAATTGGCTTTAGTCCGATCTCTCAGAAGCCTGAGTGTATGGGGGGAGGGAATGCAGCGGGCAAGAGCCGCTCGAAATGGGGGCAGAGCCAGCTAGGATGCTGGAAAGATAAAGACTACAGGGCCAATAATCTTAATAGTTGTAGGGGCTCTAAGTTAATATCAGAAAAATAGTCATACATATATATTGACCAACATACTATACAATATATCTTAGCTGAAAATTATGTTGGGGTTTATATGAATGTAACACCTCTTGAGCTGACTCGGGTCATTCTAATCCTCTATTCACACCATGAGTGAATTCAAGCTAGGAGATGTAAAAGTAAGGGTAGTTTCCTAAAAAGAATCGGATCAGGGGAGGATATTTAAATATATATGTAAAGCAGGAGCCTGCTATATGAACCCCTCTTCTGGGGAAATGCCAGCTATAGGCGATGTGGGAAAAAGGAGAAGGGGAATGACCCGCAGGTAGTAAATGCCAGCGGGAAAGGGAGAAGAGGGGTCAAATAGAGGTATTGGATGGAAATAACATGATAATTGAAAACTGTCATGGTGTCTCAACTAGTACTTGGGGGGTCTAGCAGATGACTAGACAGTCAAATAGCCCCTTTAAGTAGGCGAAGTGGCTAATTGGTTCCCATAACTATAATTAGTGAGCCAGAGCATTTACCTGAGTCCTAATGTACCTGACAAAGAGATTAACGTATGATAAATAGCACCTATATAGAGGGGGATGTGGCGTGGAGCTATATATAAAACATATACCTAAATGTCTATAGGCTCAGACTATAACATATTCTAACCAAAAAAAGAGGATGTGCTACCATTAATAAATAAAATACTTACAATTATAGCCTGATAACATGTATGAGATGGGTTTCAGATGTGTGGTCTCCTCTCAATAGTTTTAGTAAGAAGAGATCTCCATTAAGGGCGAATCAGTGGATGTTTAAATTCTGAAGACATAAATATGAACCTCTTTTCTGAGCTATAAGTACACTCAGTCATTGATATATTATGAGACACAGAGCACATACAATTGAGGATTTTAGTAATACCAATGTCATCATTCACCTCAGACTATTTTTGTAAAAATCTAAGAAGGGGTTACTCGAGATTGATTGCTATCCTCCATATAATGAAATATTGTGCAGTATATGTTCTCGGAGATGTTAGGTGCACTACTAACTAGGATACTGATCTAATTGTTAAATGAGCCCTAAATACTACATATAATTAAAAATGGAGATAGTTAGCTGAAGCAACATTAAGATAACATAGAATCAAATTAGGTTAGGCTAAGAATATTTAACTGCCGATTTGAGCTCCTTGAAACATTGGGAGGTGGGTTTCACCAACAAAAGCAAATCATATGAAACATCTATATGCATATTACATACTAACAATACAGATAATAATTCTAGGGTCCCCTTGATAGCTAGAACGGCAGTCAGCTGTATATTGGAATGCTTGATAATTTACGGAGCTATATATAGAAGAGGTAAGCATAAGCCTGCTGTCTGACTATTATCTACGCTACAATGTCGTCAGGTAATAGCAGTGTGTTACTAGGGGATTAGTTTATCTAGGACAAATTAGCTATATAAATGGGTCTAGACGCAGTTAACTAATCCTTTGTACTTATATAGCGAAAGTTTCAAATCAAAGAAGGTTGACATAGTGCAATATAAATATTTCACTAAGACCAAGTACTTATGAACAACTAAGGTTTAAACCATATCAACTGTCAATAACTTAATCATATTGAGAGGTATTGCAAATACCCTAGGACAAACGTTCTACAGATAATAAACTGCTAAAGTAATAATAAACCTTTTGAAAAATTTATAAAATTGTGTTAGCATATATGAATACACATTAGGGTGATCTTGAAAATAATATTACAGCATAAATGTCTAAGCAACAGTAAGTCTTTATGATCAGTGAACAATAAAGATCACTAAAGGTACCAGAGACTATTTTTATGGGTCTGTGCTGTCATGCTAGGAGTCTCGTAGCATGTACGAGTGTGAAGCTGTAGGAGTTCAGCATTTAATAATATCAATGGAGTGTCAGATACAGCTTGTATAGAGATGTGAGGAAAAGCTGTGGCTAGCCTTAAGTCTAAGCGTCACTTAACTACATGCTCCTCTGAGTGGAAAACAAACGGACCTGTCTCAGAGCAAATGTCCTCTGCATGAGTCAAGTCAGGTGAGCATAGTCTAACAGATGCCAGATTTGTGGAGAAGACATACCGCCATTATCAGTACTGGGGGTGGGAGATCCATAGAGCCGACATGAAGGACATGTAGAAGCGACCCCCACACTAATGGGTAAGTGTTCCAAAGTTCTAAAAAGTCAGCCGATAGTAAAAAGTGCTGGGCGTCATTCTCTCCCTCCATAAGCAAGAGCCTGATGTTCAGCTGAGGGGACAACACAGTGCAGCGAATACCTAAAAGGAGCTGGGCTGGAATCAAATCCGCTGTGACACCGTGAGCTTTCAAGTAGATGTAGGGATCCCACATGTCAAGGGTAGAGATGTGAGCGTTGAGGAGGTAAGCCGGGTAGATATCGCCTGTTTGCTGTAGCTCAGGTATAGATGCGTCTACATCCAAGTATCTGAGCCTCCAAACTGCCGGTGACGGGCGGGTCTCGCTCGTATGTCTCCACTGGCTTATGTACAAGTGAGCCATAGTCTCTCCCTTCTGCACCCTTGCCTCTGTGGAAGCGGGACCTTCAGACTCTTCCTGAGGGAGAACCTCCTGCTGTGAGAACCAGTCTGTATCAGTATCACTTAATGCTGCGGACTCGGAAGGCAGTATGGTAGAAGTTAGGTCGCCATCTTGGAGACTGCAAGTGCGGTGACATTCAGAGAAGCAGCGTGAAAGCTGCGTATAGTGATGATCCAGTTTGTCACATAATCTTTTTATAGATAAATGTAGTGCAGCCTCCATTTCTCCTGTATAGAAGCTTGCAGTAGCTGGTAGCGATAAAAAGTATTTCGGAGCGTTGGTATGAGCTGCGTTACTTGTATGCTAAAGATCCATGCGCTTCAGGACCCAGTTGCAGGGAGTGTAGGCCTTGAATAAAGATGTTGGTTTTGGGTGTGCCTACAGCCACTCTGTTCAATTTGATCTCTCTGGATATATTCAAGAGGCTTTGTTATCGCCAGAGGAGAATTTTAGGGTATCCTATTTAACATTTTGGTTGCTTTTCTTAGTTTGCTATTGCAGACTTCCAGAGTTGTGCTGCCATACTCATCGACGGTTGGCTCCGCCCCCCTAATTACAAATATTTTAAATATATAATGACATTTTAAAAAATCTTAAAACATTTTTTAAGTTTACTATCCCTTTAAGCAAATTCCACCATTGCCTGCCCAGACTCAGCTTTTAGATATTTTGTATTATAACCTTTATACCCAGACATGAGTTATAGTTACAAAATGTTGAAAGGTGTGGATGTGTCTTGTGACCAGGAAAGAAGTAAAACTAAATGTGTACAAGCTTATTATATCACAGGGCAGCTGTTACTGTGTTACGAATAATTGTTTAAAGCATCTGTATGACTCAGTAAATCGGTGCATTTTTTTTTCTTTGTTTTGTTGGTGCTATTTTTGAGCTACAAGTAATAGTAAATATTAGTTAATATGACTATAAAGAACAAAGAGTGTCCAGCACTATACTGTAGCACATACTTGTGAGTGTATAACTGTATTAGTATTATATTACTATATCAGTATATATTATACATATGTAGTAAGTGAAATGTTGGTCATAAAAGTACTCAAAATGGTATTGAACTGTGAAATATGTCATTAACTGATTTCATTTGTTAAGTTAAAAAAAAAATCAATGATAATCAATACTGAGACTCTATATTGAAAAATATATTATTATGGCAATAAATGCTTAAAGGGATATTAAATCCATTTTTTTTTTCTTTTTATGATTCAAATAGAACAGGCAATTCTAAACAACTTTCTAATTTACTTCTATTATCACATTTTCTTAGTTCTCTTGGTATCTTTTGTTGAAAAGCAGGGATGTAAGCTTAGGAGCCTACCCATTTTTGGAGAACTATATGGAAGCAGTTTTGCAAGAATGTTATCCATTTACAAGACCACTAGATGGCAGCACTTTTTCCTGTCTTGTAGTGCTCCAAACACCTACCTAGGTATCTCTTTAACAAAGAATATCATGGGAACAAAGCAATTTTGATAATAGAAGTAAATTAGAAAGTTTTTTAAAATTGTATGATATGTGTGAATCACAAATTTAGTTTTTTTGGGTTTCATATCCCTTTAATTCAGAACACTTGTTTTTAATAATAGCTTTGGGCGTACTGCAAGTTTAAAAGTTATATTATCTTATATTATCTTATATTATGTTTGTGTAACTGTGATCATACCCAGTATATTATAGGAAATAATATCTTTACAGATGAAACAATGGTAGCTAAATGTCACATTAATTCAGTTTAATGAATCTGAAAATGTATTTAGCATCTATAGTAAATAAAGACAATCTCTTAGAAAATATATGCAATTGATTAGCAAATATGTTTACTTATTAAACTCATTCAGAACATTTCATGCAAATGCCTGTAAACTCCAAATGAAAATATGCTTAGAGAGAGATTTCAGGAAGACATTGTTAGAGAATTATATAGTGAAATGGAGGAATGCGTTCATAGCATCTGTCTTTTTTTTTTATGAAAGGTGGCTCTGCAGTCTGAGCTAATTCTATATATTTTTGGTTTTAGGTGTCCCTCTGTAATGCCACCTCACAGGACACGAGCTGTGTATTCACGTTCCTCCAGCTCTTCTAGAGAGAGGTACGTATATTGTCTTAATTTCTGCAAAATGATGTTTGTTTTTAACTAACGGAGACTAAACAAGTTATCAAATTGTCTTCACTATTCTACTTATTTTGTCATATAGATTTTTGCATTATGTAGGAGTGGAATGCCAACTCTCCCCTTCTACCTTTATATCCCGTATTAATTAAAGGGCATAGGACAGGCAGGCCTGTTTTTGTAGAGGATTTGGTCAGTGTATGTGGACAAGTTGTGTCACAAAATCATTTGTGAGTTAAGTTACCATAACCTGGGGAGAAAAATGGCACTAGTCCTGAGCAAGGTAAGTTATTATATTTTTAGGGACACATTGTAAAAGAATAAGGACACATTATTGTGTGCAAGGCAAGTTACCATAACTTTGTGAGAGAATAAGGAGACACCATGTGCATGGTAAGCTACCATAACTTTGTGAGAGAATAAGGAGACACCATGTGCAAGGTAAGCTACCATAACTGTGTGAGAGAGTAAGGAGACACCATGTGCAAGGTAAGCTACCATAACTGTGTGAGAGAATAAGGAGACACCATGTGCAAGGTTAGCTACCATAACTTTGTGAGAGAATAAGGAGACACCATGTGCAAGGTAAGCTACCATAACTGTGTGAGAGAGTAAGGAGACACCATGTGCAAGGTAAGCTACCATAACTGTGTGAGAGAATAAGGAGACACCATGTGCAAGGTTAGCTACCATAACTTTGTGAGAGAATAAGGAGACACCATGTGCAAGGTAAGCTACCATAACTTTGTGAGAGAATAAGGAGACACCATGTGCAAGGTAAGCTACCATAACTTTGTGAGAGAATAAGGAGACACCATGTGCAAGGTAAGCTACCATAACTTTGTGAGAGAATAAGGAGACACCATGTGCAAGGTAAGCTACCATAACTTTGTGAGAGAATAAGGAGACACCATGTGCAAGGTAAGCTACCATAACTGTGTGAGAGAATAAGGAGACACCATGTGCAAGGTAAGCTACCATAACTTTGTGAGAGAATAAGGAGACACCATGTGCAAGGTAAGCTACCATAACTTTGTGAGAGAATAAGGAGACACCATGTGCAAGGTAAGCTACCATAATTTTGTGAGAGAATAAGGAGACACCATGTGCAAGGTTAGCTACCATAACTTTGTGAGAGAATAAGGAGACACCATGTGCAAGGTAAGCTACCATAACTTTGTGAGAGAATAAGGAGACACCATGTGCAAGGTAAGCTACCATAACTTTGTGAGAGAATAAGGAGACACCATGTGCAAGGTAAGCTACCATAACTTTGTGAGAGAATAAGGAGACACCATGTGCAAGGTAAGCTACCATAACTTTGTGAGAGAATAAGGAGACACCATGTGCAAGGTTAGCTACCATAACTTTGTGAGAGAATAAGGAGACACCATGTGCAAGGTAAGCTACCATAACTTTGTGAGAGAATAAGGAGACACCATGTGCAAGGTAAGCTACCATAACTTTGTGAGAGAATAAGGAGACACCATGTGCAAGGTAAGCTACCATAACTTTGTGAGAGAATAAGGAGACACCATGTGCAAGGTAAGCTACCATAACTTTGTGAGAGAATAAGGAGACACCATGTGCAAGGTAAGCTACCATAACTTTGTGAGAGAATAAGGAGACACCATGTGCAAGGTAAGCTACCATAACTTTGTGAGAGAATAAGGAGACACCATGTGCAAGGTAAGCTACCATAACTTTGTGAGAGAATAAGGAGACACCATGTGCAAGGTAAGCTACCATAACTGTGTGAGAGAATAAGGAGACACCATGTGCAAGGTAAGCTACCATAACTTTGTGAGAGAATAAGGAGACACCATGTGCAAGGTAAGCTACCATAACTTTGTGAGAGAATAAGGAGACACCATGTGCAAGGTAAGCTACCATAATTTTGTGAGAGAATAAGGAGACACCATGTGCAAGGTTAGCTACCATAACTTTGTGAGAGAATAAGGAGACACCATGTGCAAGGTAAGCTACCATAACTTTGTGAGAGAATAAGGAGACACCATGTGCAAGGTAAGCTACCATAACTTTGTGAGAGAATAAGGAGACACCATGTGCAAGGTAAGCTAGCATAACTTTGTGAGAGAATAAGGAGACACCATGTGCAAGGTAAGCTACCATAACTTTGTGAGAGAATAAGGAGACACCATGTGCAAGGTAAGCTAGCATAACTTTGTGAGAGAATAAGGAGACACCATGTGCAAGGTAAGCTACCATAACTTTGTGAGAGAATAAGGAGACACCATGTGCAAGGTAAGCTACCATAACTTTGTGAGAGAATAAGGAGACACCATGTGCAAGGTAAGCTACCATAACTGTGAGAGAATAAGGAGACACCATGTGCAAGGTAAGCTACCATAACTTTGTGAGAGAATAAGGAGACACCGGGGGCTACTTATCAAGCCGTCTACTTTTCTGGCTTCGCCGGCCCAATACGTCCGCCTAAGCTCGCCTACCTTCGCCGCCGCGGACCTTGAATACGTTCGCCTAAGTTATCAAATAAAGCTGTCAAAAAGCCGCGGGGCGATGAGCAGCGGACTGTGACAGTTATCACTCATCCGATCTCGCTGCCCTTCGGCTTTTTCCCAGCTTTATTGCTAGCCTGTCACTAAGCACTCACACTAAACTACACTGTTCTACCCCCTATACCGGCGCCCCCGGAGCCCCCCGCAACTAAATAAAGTTACTAACCCCTAAACCGCCGCTCCTAGACCCCGCCGCAAGTCTTATAAATGTATTAACCCCTAAACCGCCGCTCCTAGACCCCGCCGCAAGTCTTATAAATGTATTAACCCCTAAACCGCCGCTCCTAGACCCCGCCGCAAGTCTTATAAATGTATTAACCCCTAAACCTAAGTCTAACCCTAACCATAACGCCCCCCTAACTTAAATATTAATTAAATAAATCTAAATAAATTAACTCTTATTAACTAAATGAATCCTATTTAAAACTAAATACTTACCTTTAAAATAAACCCTAATATAGCTACAATATAAATAATAATTATATTCTAGCTATCTTAGGATTTTTTTTTATTTTACAGGTACCTTTCAATTTATTTTAACCATGTACAATAGCTATTAAATAGTTATTAACTATTTAATAGCTTACCTAGCTAAAATAAAGAGAAATGTACCTGTGAAATAAATCCTAACCTAAGTTACAATTACACCTAACACTACACTATACTTTAATAAATTATTCCTATTTAAAAATAAATACTTACCTGTAAAATAAACCCTAAGATAGCTACAATGTAATTAATAATTATATTATAGCTATCTTAGGATTTATATTTATTTTACAGGTAACTTTGTATTTATTTTAGCTAGTTAGAATAGTTATTAAATAGTTATTAACTATTTAATAACTACCTAGCTAAAAGAAATACAAAATTACCTGTAAAATAAATCCTAACTTAAGTTACAATTAAACCTAATACTACACTATCATTAAATTAACTAAATAAACTACCTACAAAGAACTACAATGAAATACAATTACATAAACTAAAGTACAAAAAATAAAAAAAGCTAAGTTACAAAAAATAAAAAATTAAGTTACAAACATGTTAAAAATATTACAACAATTTTAAGCTACTTACACCTAATCTAAGCCCCCTAATAAAATAACAACCCCCCCCAAAATAAAAAAAATCCCTACCCTATTCTAAATTACATAAATTTCAAAGCTCTTTTACCTTACCAGCCCTTAAAAGGGCCATTTGTGGGGGCATGCCCCAAAAAGTTCAGCTCTTTTGCCTGTAAAATAAAAATACAACCCCCCCCAACATTAAAACCCACCACCCACATACCCCTAATCTAACCCAAACCCCCCTTACAAAAACCTAACACTAATCCCCTGAAGATCATCCTACCTTGAGTCGTCTTCACTCAGCCGAGCCACCGATGGAACTGAAGAGGACATCCGGAGCGGAAGAAGTTAATCCTCCAAGCGGCGCTGAAGAAGTCTTCGATCCGGCCGATGTCATCTTCAAAGAGGCGCTGAAGAGGTCTTCTATCCGGGCGAAGTCATCTTCCAAGCCGGGTCTTCAATCTTCCTTCCGCCGACGCGGAACCACCTTCTTCACCGACGGACTACGACGAATGACGGCTCCTTTAAGGGACGTCATCCAAGATGGCGTCCCCTCAATTCCGATTGGCTGATAGGATTCTATCAGCCAATCGGAATTAAGGTAGGAAAATCTGATTGGCTGATGGAATCAGCCAATCAGATTGAGCTCGCATTCTATTGGCTGTTCCGATCAGCCAATAGAATGCGAGCTCAATCTGATTGGCTGATTGGATCAGCCAATCGGATTGAACTTGAATCTGATTGGCTGATTCCATCAGCCAATCAGATTTTCCTACCTTAATTCCGATTGGCTGATAGAATCCTATCAGCCAATCGGAATTGAGGGGACGCCATCTTGGATGACGTCCCTTAAAGGAGCCGTCATTCGTCGTAGTCCGTCGGTGAAGAAGGTGGTTCCGCGTCGGCGGAAGGAAGATTGAAGACCCGGCTTGGAAGATGACTTCGCCCGGATAGAAGACCTCTTCAGCGCCTCTTTGAAGATGACATCGGCCGGATCGAAGACTTCTTCAGCGCCGCCTGGATGATGACTTCATCGGATGGAAGATTTCTTCAGCGCCGCTTGGAGGATTAACTTCTTCCGCTCCGGATGTCCTCTTCAGTTCCATCGGTGGCTCGGCTGAGTGAAGACGACTCAAGGTAGGATGATCTTCAGGGGATTAGTGTTAGGTTTTTGTAAGGGGGGTTTGGGTTAGATTAGGGGTATGTGGGTGGTGGGTTTTAATGTTGTGGGGGGGGTTGTATTTTTATTTTACAGGCAAAAGAGCTGAACTTTTTGGGGCATGCCCCCACAAATGGCCCTTTTAAGGGCTGGTAAGGTAAAAGAGCTTTGAAATTTATGTAATTTAGAATAGGGTAGGGATTTTTTTTATTTTGGGGGGGTTTGTTATTTTATTAGGGGGCTTAGATTAGGTGTAAGTAGCTTAAAATTGTTGTAATATTTTTAACATGTTTGTAACTTAATTTTTTATTTTTTGTAACTTAGCTTTTTTTATTTTTTGTACTTTAGTTAGTTTATGTAATTGTATTTCATTGTAGTTCTTTGTAGGTAGTTTATTTAGTTAATTTAATGATAGTGTAGTATTAGGTTTAATAGTAACTTAAGTTAGGATTTATTTTACAGGTAATTTTGTATTTCTTTTAGCTAGGTAGTTATTAAATAGTTAATAACTATTTAATAACTATTCTAACTAGCTAAAATAAATACAAAGTTACCTGTAAAATAAATATAAATCCTAAGATAGCTATAATATAATTATTAATTACATTGTAGCTATCTTAGGGTTTATTTTACAGGTAAGTATTTATTTTTAAATAGGAATAATTTATTAAAGTATAGTGTAGTGTTAGGTGTAATTGTAACTTAGGTTAGGATTTATTTCACAGGTACATTTCTCTTTATTTTAGCTAGGTAAGCTATTAAATAGTTAATAACTATTTAATAGCTATTGTACATGGTTAAAATAAATTGAAAGGTACCTGTAAAATAAAAAAAAATCCTAAGATAGCTAGAATATAATTATTATTTATATTGTAGCTATATTAGGGTTTATTTTAAAGGTAAGTATTTAGTTTTAAATAGGATTCATTTAGTTAATAAGAGTTAATTTATTTAGATTTATTTAATTAATATTTAAGTTAGGGGGCGTTAGGGTTAGGTTTAGGGGTTAATCATTTTATTACAGTGGCGGCGGCGTAGTGGGGGGCAGGATAGGGGTTAATAAATTTATTATAGGTGGCGACGGTGTAGGGGGGGCAGATTAGGGGTTAATAAATGTATTATAGGTGGCGACGGTGTAGGGGGGGCAGGATAGGGGTTAATACATTTAATATAGGTTGCGGCGGGTTCAGGGAGCGGCGGGTTAGGGGTTAATACATTTATTATAGTTGCGGTGGGCTCCGGGAGCGGCGGTTTAGGGGTTAATATGTATAGAGTAGCTTGCGGTGGGCTCCGGGAGCGGCGGTTTAGGGGGTAATAACTTTATTTAGTTGCGGCGGTGTAGGGGGGGTCAGATTAGTGGTGTTTAGACTCGGGGTACATGTTAGGGTGTTAGGTGTAGACAGCTCCCATAGAAATCAATGGGATGTCTGTCAGCAGCGAACTTGTACTTTCGCTATGGTCAGACTCCCATTGATTCCTATGGGATCCGCCGCCTCCAGGCTGGCGCTTTGAAAACCAGGTACGCTGGGCCGTAAAAGTGCCGAGCGTACCTGCTAGTTTTTTGATAGCTAGCAAAAGTAGTGAGAATGTGCCGCACTTGTGTGCGGAACATCTGGAGTGACGTAAGAATCGATCTGTGTCGGACTGAGTCCGGCGGATCGAAGCTGACGTCACAAAATTCTACTTTTGCCGGTCTCGAGCCTTTGATAACTAAGGCGTATCAGCCTCGCCACAAATACGCTGCGGAATACGCAGCGTATTTGAGGTTGACGGCTTGATAACTACCCCCCACCATGTGCAAGGTAAGCTACCATAACTTTGTGAGAGAATAAGGAGACACCATGTGCAAGGTAAACTACCATAACTTATGCCATATAGTGCTCTAGACATGTGCAGGCTTCTTTGCTTTTTTTCAACAAAAGATACTAAGGGAACAAAGAAAGTTTGATAATAGAATAAATTAGAGAGTTGTTTAAAATTGCATGCTCTATCTGAATCATGAAAGAAAAATGTTGGATGTCATGTCCCTTTAACTCATAACAAGAAGTTGGGATTAGGTCTGGGTACAAATCTCTTTAAATTATACAATTTTAACCTACTATGTTGCTGTGATTTTTTTTTTTCCTGCAAAATATTTGTTCTGATATAAACCCTTTAGAAGTTATCACTACCCTTAAAAAAAAATAAACGGAAGACAAAAAATAAATTTCTTACACTCCTACACCCATAGGTGCATGTGCAACTGTAAAAACTACAATGCTTTAAAAAGAAAATGGGGAAAAAATGGTTCTTTATTAAAAAAATATTGATTATTATTTATATTGAATTACGTATTATGTATTAGTATGCAGCAATCTATAAGTATCTTTCAAAAATATTAGTCTTTCTAAAGTTAATCTGCATAAATAATAATTTATTGTTATAGAGAAGTGTTGTCATGGTATCATTATTGATATTTGAATGTTTTTAATAATAGCAACTCTTCCTGTCCCCTTTTGCATCTAAGTAGAGGGACCTGGTACTGTTACCATCAATAAGTATCCGGGTCTGTATATTATCAGTCATAAAATGAATGGTACACAGCAATAAAAAAGGGTTCCGTGTAGTGCATGTATTCCAATTTAAGCACTAGTTGGTTAGAAAAGTACCCACAATGATATAGAGGCAGAACAATAAAAAAAACCCCATCAATAATAAAATAATAATGGATGTTACAGCGAAATTTAGTCCAAAATGATTATTTGATTACAAAAAGGCTGGAAAATTGGTAGGTGATTTGTGATATTGGGAAATATGCAGGTATAACGGTTGTTTCAAAAGGATACAGTTTATATTTCATCAGTACTTTCTTTCCCAGGTTTGAAAAGGTGATGAAAAGTTAGGCTTTTGTGCTGTGCTTCATGATCTTTTTAGTTACAGGAATAGTCTATCCTGTTCCGATAAAGAAAAGTAGCATGTTTTACTCCAAACGTCTTCTTAAAAATAAATCGATTAGAGTAATACTGGCAAAAATCTACCCTATTTGTGAAGGTTCCTCATTTCAAGGCTATCAGACTCCCGTCAGGACCACAGAACCTGGTCAGATATAAAGAGTACTTACCTTTATGTTCCCATTCTTCCAGATCATTACAAATGTCTGCCTTGGCAGGGGAAATTTTAATTTGTCTTTTTACTCTTCTCATTTCATTTGACATTACTCTAGGGACAGGTAATAGCTTTTTTTAAAAAAAAATAATCAGATTATAGAGTATATCTGTGACTCCTTATCTGAGCATCCTTGTCAAGGAATCATTAAAAAAATGTCACATGTCCAATGTTCCGCAGGTGCTTCAGACATTTATACAGTAGATTGATCATTTGAAAGTTTCTTATGATATCAAATGCCATTATTTACCTTATTATTCTGAACACTGGAAAGAATATTTATTCCAGAGTCAGATATTTTTAAAACCATGCCAGCAGTTCAGGGATTTCAAGCATGTACATATTCAATATGCCGGGGATTACATGATGGCACCGGGTTTATGGCTCCTACGTATATCGCTCAATTTGTACAGTTTTACATGAGATGGTTGCAGTTATGTTTCCTGAACCAGTCAAATTGCTCTTTTCTTGATTTATTTCAAATAATTAATCTTTCTCATAAATGTGGGTTTTTGTTATGGTTTACAAGGCACAGGTAGTCCAAGGAAATGAGGTTTCTGTAAATAAAATTGGTTGTTATATCTGCCATTTCAGATTGAGATTTGGTAACACCTCAGGACTCAAATGTGAAACTCCCTTTCCATAAATGAGGACATGATGACAGTTGCATATATTAACCACCACTTGGCGTTCAGATAAGTCTCGCAATGTTAGAAGCTTTAGGTATTAGTATCTTCAGATGGAAAGAAATGAGTGCTTTCTGCAATCATTTTCAGATTATTTGAAGAGCTGATTTTTCAAGAGCATCATCCAGAAGTATACACTGTGTAGCCACTTTATTAGGTACAGCTACTTACTAATGTGTTGAGCCTCATTTAGCCTTCAGAATGACCTGAATTTGTGTGTCACGCAACTCCTGGAGATTCTATGGAGGTGTAGGCCTGCAGCGAATAGCCCTTTCCAGCTCATCCCAAAGATGTGCAATAGGATTGAGATCGGGGGACTGAGCGGGTCACTGCAACAAAGAAAAGTCATTGTCATGTTCCAGGAACCATCCCATAGTGATGCAGGCTTTGTGCACGGCTCATTATCCTGTTTCAGCATGATTTTGTCAACACCTGTATATATATTATATGGTGGCTTATAGCACAACCTGCTTTTTTTGTTCTCTATTATGGGGCCAGAAAGCTTCCCAAATTTTTTTTTAGCTGCTTCAGTTCACTCTACAATCATTAAGGCCTATGAAATCAGTACAATGGTTTGTCTAAAGATCAGTGCTTAGTCTGCTTGAGTGGTTCAAAGTTCTATGGCAAGTCATCATGAAACTTCAGTAAACAATATGGTGCTTTTTGCATATTGTGTCTAAATTCTACCAAGCAAGCAGCATTTGATAAGGTTTTACAGGTTTCCTCAGATTTAAAGGGACAGTCAAGTAAAAAAAATCTTTAATGATTCAGATAGGGCATGTCATTTTAAACAAATTTCCAAATTACTTTTATCACCGGTTTTGCTTTGTTCTCTTGGTATTCTTAGTTGAAAGCTAAACCTAAGAGGTTCATATGCTAATTTCTTAGACCTTGGCCGCCTCTAATCTGAAAGCATTTTGACAATTTTTCACCACTAGAGGGTGTTAGTTCATCTGTTTCATATAGATAACATTGAGCTCACGCATGAAAAGCTCCTAGGAGTGAGCACTGATTGCCTAAAATGCAAGTCTGTCAGAAGAACTGAAATAAGGGGGCAGTTTGCAGAGGCTTAGATACAAGATAATCACAGAGGTAAAAAGTGTATTAATATAACTGTGTTGGTTATGCAAAACTGGGGAATGGGTAATAGAGATTATCTGTCTTTTTAAACAAAAAAAGATGTCTTAACATTTTTACCTTCATATGGTCTAGCGTTGCTACTAATCAGCAATACTGATGTGATTCTCTGAGATATTGAGAGAAAGCCTGATGTTTTTTATATCAATGTGTTCAGTAATTTTTTTGAAGCTCAGGGGCACTGCCAATATTTATTCTACTATATTGATAATAACGTGCTTTGATTTTTGCTAAATTCATGCTTTGTGAATGTTTATAAGCCTAGCGTGAAACATTTCTTTCTTCTATAACATTTATCACATTTCAATAAAATGGTGATTAAGAGGTTATTCTTATTTTGATTGCTTTCCTTTTAAAGAAATTTAATTTTAATTCTACTTAGAAATATACATAACTTTGTGTGATGTTTCTCTTAACCCCTCTAGAGTGTCATTAGTGCCTCTACTTTTTGCAAACATGGCTTCCTATAGAATCTAAAACCCTGTCGACCTTTTGTTTTGGACAATTTCTGTATATCTTTATGAGAGGCTATATCTGTTTAGTGAAATATGTTTAATAAATGAAAATAAATAGTCAGAGCATTTAAAGTGTAAGAAGACTCTAGTTCACTTGTTCTTCAGGTTTTGATTCAAGCTAAAGCTATGTGTTAGTGTAACATTAACCTTCTGTTTTTAATGTACTTCCTTTTATTAGACAATGCCATCAGGAAGTAGTTCACCTTCTTTTCTGCCCTAAGGCTAATTTTAAATTCTCAAACTGTGTAACAGCCTCCTTTTCCTTTTGTTCTGTTGACAACCATCTCTCTCCCTTTTTATGCCATGCCGTTTGCTGTGTGTACACCCATGCTATTGATGTTGTTGGTCTTCTTTAAGATTCAACCCTGGCACGAGCAAGAGAGTTCACATTTCTGAATACGCCTAATAGAAATACAACTGGAGGTGGTTTTAGCTTTTGATTTCATTAATAATCATATTTTTATATAATGCTTTCCTTCTCATGGTAACATTTAAAAAGAACTTAACATGCAGGCCTCAGATTTTACCTGATCCATGAAAACTGATAAATAAGAGCTATCAGCACCTAAATTTATAGTCAACCACTTAATAACCCTCGAGGGAGGAAAGGCTGCCAGGAAGTCAACTTGAAGTTTAGTACTGCAGTTGTTGCTTAAACATCTATCTTTCATTGGGCTCTATCTTCAAAAGGTTTTTAGAGAAATGCTAATTTTAGTCTCACTGTCTTGCAAACCTGTTGCTGGGGTAAATGTTCTAAAAAATTGCGTTGACCCTCATTGTATGGACAAGTAGCAATGATATGAAGTGTAGACTGTCTTTGAACATTGAATGCCAATCTTTGCAGGGTAAAGAGGCTTTTCATAAAGCGTATCCCTTTTTATTTCATTAAAAAAACTATATTTTACATTTAATGTGTAAATATAAATGAAATATTTTATACATTTTGTTATGCATATATTCATGCCTAAACACTTCAGGTCTCCAAGCACATTTTTCAGCACTGTCATGTGTTGCACTCCAGCGCAAAACATAACTCGCCACTTGTAACACCCTAACATAAACCCCAAATCTAAACACTCCTAATCAGCCGCCCCCGACCTCACCAACACTAAATACAATTATTAACCCCTAAACCGCCGCCCACAACATTGCCAACACTATTTAAATATATTAACCCCAATCTACCGGCCCCCACATCGTAACTAATTAACTAAACCTATTAACCCTTAAGCCTAACACCCACCTAACTTTAAATTTAAATTACAATATAACTATCTTTAAATAAATATAAACTTACCTGTGACATAAAAAAAAACTATGATTGAACTATAAATTAAACTAACATTACTATTTTAACTAAATAAAATAAACGAAAAATAAAAAAACCTAACATTACAAATATAAAAAAAACCTTACACTACGAAAAAAAAAAAAGGTTACAAAAAAAAAAACACTAAAATTACAGAAAATAAAAAAACACTAAAATCACCAAAAATAATAAACGAAATTATCAAAAATAATAAATTCTACACCTAATGTAATAGCTCTATAAAAATAAAAAAGCCCCCCCAAAATAAAAACACACCCTTACCTACAATAAACTACCAATAGCCCTTAAAAGGACTATTTGTAAGGCATTACCCTAAGCTAAACAGCTCTTTTACCTATAAAAAAATACAAAGTCCCCTCAACAGTAAAACCCACCACCCAACCAACCCCCCAAAATAAAAAAACGGCTAGATTTAGAGTTTTGTCGGTAACGACACGCGTAGTTAACGCTGGCTTTTTTTCCCCCGCACCTTTTAAATACCGCTGGTATTTAGAGTTCACAGAAGGGCTGCGTTAGGCTCCAAAAAGGGAGCGTAGAGCATATTTACCACCACTGCAACTCTCAATACCAGCGGTGCTTACGGACGCGGCCAGCTTCAAAAACGTGCTCGTGCACGATTCCCCCATAGAAAACAATGGGGCCGTTTGAGCTGAAAAAAAACCTAACACCTGCAAAAAAGCAGCGTTCATCTCCTAACGCAGCCCCATTGTTTCCTATGGGGAAACACTTCCTAAGTCTGCACCTAACACTCTAACATGTACCCCGAGTCTAAACACCCCATACCTTACACTTATTAACCCCTAATCTGCCGACCCTGCTATCGCTGACCCCTGCATATTTTTTTAACCCCTAATCTGCCGCTCCGTACACCGTTGCAACCTACATTATACCTATGTACCCCTAATCTGCTGCCCCTAACACCGCCGACCCCTATATTATATTTATTAACCCCTAATCTGCCCCCACAACGTCGCCGCCAGCTACCTACAATAATTAACCCCTAATCTGCCGACCGGACCTCTCCGCTACTCTAATAAATGTATTAACCCCTAAAGCCAAGTCTAACCCTAACACTAACACCCCCCTAAGTTAAATATAATTTAAATCTAACGAAATAAATTAACTCTTATTAAATAAATTATTCCTATTTAAAGCTAAATACTTACCTGTAAAATAAACCCTAATATAGCTACAATATAAATTATAATTATATTGTAGCTATTTTAGGATTAATATTTATTTTACAGGCAACTTTGTAATTATTTTAACCAGGTACAATAGCTATTAAATAGTTAATAACTATTTAATAGCTACCTAGATAAAATAATTACAAAATTACCTGTAAAATAAATCCTAACCTAAGTTACAATTAAACCTAACACTACACTATCAATAAATTAATTAAATAAAATACCTACAATTAAATCTAACACTACACTATCAATAATTTAATTACATGAAATACCTACAAATAAATACAATTAAATAAACTAACTAAAGTACAAAAAATAAAAAAGAACTAAGTTACAAAAAATAAAAAAATATTTACAAACATTAGAAAAATATTACAACAATTTTAAACTAATTACACCTACTCTAAGCCCCCTAATAAAATAACAAAGACCCCCAAAATAAAAAAAATGCCCTACCCTATTCTAAATTAAAAAAGTTCAAAGCTCTTTTACCTCACCAGCCCTGAACAGGGCCCTTTGCGGGGCATGCCCCAAGAAATGCAGCTCTTTTGCCTGTAAAAAAACACATACAATACCCCCCCCAACATTACAACCCACCACCCACATACCCCTAATCTAACCCAAACCCCCCTTAAATAAACCTAACACTAAGCCCCTGAAGATCTTCATACCTTATCTTCACCACACCGGGTATCACCGATCCGTCCAGGCTCCGAAATCTTCATCCAAGCCCAAGCGGGGGCTGGGGATCCATCATCCGGCTGAAGTCTTCTATCAAGCGGCAAGAAGAAGTCCAGAAGAGGCTCCAAAGTCTTCATCCTATCCGGGCAGAAGAGGAGATCCGGACCGGCAACCATCTTCATCCAAGCGGCATCTTCTATCTTCATCCGATGACGAGCGGCTCCATCTTCAAGACCTCCGGTGCGGATCCATCCTCTTCTTCCGATTCCTAAGTCCGAATAAAGGTTCCTTTAAATGACGTCATCCAAGATGGCGTCCCTCGAATTCCGATTGGCTGATTCTATCAGCCAATCTGAATTAAGGTAGGAAAAATCTGATTGGCTGATGGAATCAGCCAATCAGATTCAAGTTCAATCCGATTGGCTGATCCAATCAGCCAATCAGATTGAGCTCGCATTCTATTGGCTGATCGGAACAGCCAATAGAATGCGAGCTCAATCTGATTGGCTGATTCAATCAGCCAATCAGATTTTCCCTACCTTAATTCCGATTAGCTGATAGAATCCTATCAGCCAATCGGAATTCGAGGGACGCCATCTTGGATGACGTCATTTAAAGGAACCTTCATTCGAACTTAGGACGTCGGAAGAAGAGGATGAATCCGAGCCGGAGGTCTTGAAGATGGAGCCGCTCGTCATCGGATGAAGATAGAAGATGCCGCTTGGATGAAGATGGTTGCTGGTCCGGATCTCCTCTTCTGCCCGGATAGGATGAAGACTTTGGAGCCTCTTCTGGACTTCTTCTTGCCGCTTGATAGAAGACTTCAGCCGGATGATGGATCTCCAGCCCCCGCTTGGGCTTGGATGAAGATTTCGGAGCCTGGACGGATCGGTGATACCCGGTGTGGTGAAGATAAGGTAGGAAGATCTTCAGGGGCTTAGTGTTAGGTTTATTTAAGGGGGGTTTGGGTTAGATTAGGGGTATGTGGGTGGTGGGTTGTAATGTTGGGGTTTTTTTTTTTTCCCAGGCAAAAGAGCTGAATTCTTTGGGGCATGCCCCGCAAAAGGCCCTTTTAAGGGCTGGTAAGGTAAAAGAGCTTTTCTATTTTAATTTTAGAATAGGGTAGGGCATTTTTTTTATTTTGGGGGCTTTATTTTATTAGGGGGCTTAGAGTAGGTGTAATTAGCCTAAAATTGTTGTAATATTTTTATTATGTTTGTAATTAATTTTTTTATTTTTTGTAACTTAGCTTTTTTTATTTTTTGTACTTTAGTTAGTTTATTTAATTGTATTTATTTGTAGGTATTTCATGTAATTAATTTATTGATAGTGTAGTGTTAGATTTAATTGTAGGTATTTTATTTAATTAATTTATTGATAGTGTAGTGTTAGGTTTAATTGTAACTTAGGTTAGGATTTATTTTACAGGTCATTTTGTAATTATTTTAACTAGGTAGCTATTAAATAGTTATTAACTATTTAATAGCTATTGTACATGGTTAAAATAAATACAAAGTTGCCTGTAAAATAAATATAAATCCTAAAATAGCTACAATATAATTATTTGTTATATTCTAGCTATATTAGGGTTTATTTTACAGGTAAGTATTTAGCTTTAAATAGGAATAATTTATTTAATAAGAGTTAATTTATTTTGTTAGATTTAAATTATATTTAACTTAGGGGGGTGTTAGTGTTAGGGTTAGACTTAGCTTTAGGGGCTAATACATTTATTATAGTAGCGGTGAGGTCCGGTCGGCAGATTAGGGGTTAATACTTGAAGTTAGGTGTTGGCGTGTTAGGGAGGGCAGATTAGGGGTTAATACTATTTATTATAGGGTTATTGAGGCGGATTAGGGGTTAATAACTTTATTATAGTAGCGGTGAGGTCCGGTCGGCAGATTAGGGGTTAATAATTGTAGGTAAGGTAGCAGCAACATTGGGGGCGGCAGATTAGGGGTTAATAAATATAATGTAGGGGTCGGCGGTGTTAGGGGCAGCAGATTAGGGGTACATAGGGATAACGTAGGTGGCGGCGGTGTGCGGTCGGCAGATTAGGGGTTAAAAAAATCTATTGGCGGCGATGTTAGTGTACTTTAGAGCACAGTAGTTAAGAGCTTTATGAACCGGCGTTAGCCCAGAAAGCTCTTAACTCCTGCCTTTTTTCTGCGGCTGGAGTTTTGTCGTTAGATTTCTAACGCTCACTTCAGCCAAGACTCTAAGTACCGGCGTTAGAAAGATCCCATTGAAAAGATAGGATATGCAAATGGCGTAGGGGGATCTGCGGTATTGAAAAGTCGCGGCTGCAAAGTGAGCGTTAGACCCTTACCTACAAGACTCTAAATACCAGCAGTAGCCCAAAACCAGCGTTAGGAGCCTCTAACCCTGGTTTTGACGGCTAACGCCAAACTCTAAATCTAGCCATTAGTCTAAATAAAACCTAAGTTACGCATTGCACCTAAAGGGGCAATTGTATGGGCATTGCCCTTAAAAGGGCATTCAGCTCTTTTACACTGCCCAAAAGAACCCTAATCTAAAAAAAAATAACACTTAAAAAAAAAAACCTAACAATGAATTCTGAATACGGTCATCCATCCTTGTCCAGGCGGCGAGAAGTCTTCATCCAGGCAGCGACACCTTCATCCATCTTGAGGACTGCTTCTATCTTCATCCCGGCGGCACAGAGCTATCCTGGACGGCGATGACATCCTGCGCGGAGCGACCTATTCGTGCGATCACCACCGTAGACTGAAGTTGAATGCAAGGTACCCATTTCAAAATGGCGTACCTTGCATTCATATTGACTGATTTGATTCTTCAAATTCAAATCAGCCAATAGGATTAGAACTTCTTAAAGCCTATTGGCTGTTCAAATCAGCCAATATGATTTCAGTAGCTCTTATCCTATTGGCTGTTTTGAACAGCCAATAGGATTTAAGAAGCTCTCATCCTATTGGCTGTTTTGAACAGCCAATAGGATTTCAGAAGCTCTCATCCTATTGGCTGATTTGAATTTGAAGAATTAAATCAGCCAATAGGAATGCAAGGTGCGCCATTTTGAAACGGGTACCTTGCATTCAACTTCAAGGTACGGCAGTGAATATGAAGAGGACGCCCTGCACAGTATGTCATCACCATCCAGGATAGCTCCGCTCCACGCCGCCGGGATGAAGATGGAAGACGTCCCCAAAATTAATAAAGGTGTCGCCGCCTGGATAAAGACTTCTCGCCGCCTGGAAGAGGATGGATGACCGGACTTCAGGAACCGTGAGTAGATTTTCTAGGGTTAGTGGTAGGTTTATTTTTATTTTTTTTTTTTATTTTTTTTAGATTAGGGTTCTTTTGGGCAGTGTAAAAGAGCTGAGTGCCCCTTTAAGGGCAATGCCCATACAAATGCCCCTTTAGGGGCAATGGGTAGCTTAGGTTTTACTTAGACTTAGGTTTTTTATTTTGGGGGGTTGGATGGGTGGTGGGTTTTACTGTTGGGGGACTTTGTATTTTTTTTTATAGGTAAAAGAGCTGTTTAACTTGGGGAAATTACCTACAAAAGGCCCTTTTAAGGACTATTGGTAGTTTATTGTAGGTTAGGGGGTGTTTTTATTTTGAGGGGGCTTTTTTATTTTTATAGGGCTAGTGTAATATTTATTACTTTTGGTGATCTTAGTGTTTTTTTATTTTTTGTAATTTTAGAGTTTTTTGGTAATCTTAGTTTTTTTTTATTTTTTTCGTAGTGTTAGGTTTTTTAAAATTTGTAATGTTATGTTTTTTTTATTTTTCGTTTATTTTATTTAGTTAAAATAGTAATGTTAGTTTAATTTATAGTATATGTGGTGCTATGGAAAATCCCGCACTCAATCATAATTTTTTTTGAGTGCGGAATGGACGTTGCGTTACAGGCTAAAATGCTTTGCGGTATAGCTCTACCGCCGCGACTCTTAAAATGCGTTTCTGGCCATTCCAGCACAATGTCCATTTCAGTGGTAATAGCCGTACTGCAACACTTGTAATCTAGCTGTTTGTTAGTAAAATAAACGTGTTTTTAATCTTTGGCAATTTTTTTATTTTTGGGAACAAGATTTTGTGTACAGGATATTAAAGGGACGTTCCAGACAAAATTGGAATCCACATGGATGTATTTCAGCTTTGAAAAGAAGCATTTTTGTAATTTAAATGTATCAGCAAAAATGCTTCTAATAAATGTTCTATCTTTTTTAAAAGTGTATATAAGTATGCACCGTGCACCATCATTTTAAACACAGCACTTGCTTAAGGGGCTTATACCATCTTATAATGACTCAATTTGTTAATTGTTGACATGATACAAGCCCCACTGACGCTCTGCACTCAGAATATCCAACTAGCCTTCATATGTACGTGCAGAGAGAAATTTTAACACTAAGTGCAAACATATCATTCAGAGATGTAATTCATCTATGTGCATTTAAATTTTGACTGGAAAGTCCCTTTTTAATATCCAGCTGAAGACAATAGATGCAAGTTTAGTGTGTTTTTTAAGCATTGCACTATGTAAATTGAATTTTTAACTGTACCAAATGTGTTATTAAAAATAGGCACATGGGTATGCTGCTTTGAACATTCCACCAGGATCAGAGAAGCCTCACATTCCACAGTGTACTACATCTGTTTGTGACACAACCTTTAAACAATGATTCAATCCCTATAGAACATTTTACCTACAATTATGTTAACAATGCTGATACCTTTACACACAAATTGGATAGAGGTGATGAAACAATAGTCAAAATAATATGTTCCCCTACACGCAGTTAACATAGAGTTAAAGGGACAGTTTAGTCACAATTAGACATTCATGATTCAGATAGAATATGACATTTCCAATTTACTTTTATCATTAAATTTTATTTATTCTATTGGTATTCTTTGTTGAAAGCTAAACCTAGGTAGGCTCATATGTGATTTTCTAACCTCTTGAAGGCCACTTATCTCAGTGTATTTTGACAGGTTTTTTTACAGCTAGAAATCGCATGTGTGCCATATAGATAATATTGAGCTCACTCCCGTGGAGTTATTTATGAGTCAGCACTGATTGGCTAAAAATGCAAGTCTGTCAAAAAGAACTGAAATAAGTGGGCAATCTGCAGAGGCTTAGATACAAGGTAATCTCGGAGGTAAAAAGTATATTACTATAACTGTGTTGGTTATGCAAAACTGTTAAATGGGTGATAAAGGGATTATCTATCTTTTTAAACAATTAAAATTCTGGTGTAGACTGTCTCTTTTAAGCACAATGCTTTGATGATAATTTGAAAATCTAATGTTACAAAAATGAAGCATTGTGGTTGAAAAAGCAGTTATGTGCTGACCCAAACAAACAGTATTTAATAAAATCTACACCTTTTTAAGTACTAATTTGTGCAACTTTTTTTTTCTTTTCTTTAGTAGCACTTCACTTTCGGGGAGAATGGCATACCCGGAACCCCTAACTGCTTTGTCTCGTTGGTACCTCTATGCAATTCATGGGTACTTCTGTGAGGTAATGTTTACAGCAGCATGGGATTTTGTCGTCAACTACAACTGGAAATTTCCTGGAGTCACCAGCGTATGGGCACTATTTATATATGGCACATCAATCCTCATTGTAGAAAAAATGTACTTGTATTTAAAAGACAAATGTAACATCTTCATAAGATGTTTTATTTATACCTTATGGACTTATACCTGGGAATTCACCACTGGTTTTATATTACGACAGTTCAACGCCTGCCCATGGGACTATGCACATTTTGATTTTGACTTTATGGGTTTGATTACACTGGAATATGCCATCCCATGGTTCTGTGCAGCTTTTCTCATGGAGCAACTTGTAATTCGAAACACCCTGCGCTTACGCTTTGATGAACACGCAGAGCCAGGTGCGCCTGTCATGACCAGTTTACCATTGGCTAATGGCCATGTCAAATATGATTAGAGTATTACACTAAACATGAGAAATGAATATAATTAATGGACGATTATTACAAAGTCTTAAATGCTTGTGATATATAATTGATTATAAGTCGCATGAAAGTATTTTTATTTTCCATTTTGTCTTTGGCTGCAAGGAAATGTGTCAAAAGCTTCATGTTTAAATTATGACTATGACTTTTTTTTAAACAATGAACACATTTTATTTGCATTTTCTTCCATTATAAAATATAGCCTAAGCCTACCATGCAAAAACTAGGAACCTAATGGAAAGATTACTGTTTGGCTCTTAAACTGTTGCGGTGCTTGCAAGTTATACCTCCCATGGAGCCCTTCTAAACAGAATGGTTCTGTACTCCAGGATTATGGAAATTCCATTACTTGGCATTATACAATGAAAGTTGGTATGTCTGATCTCCAAATGATTTCATGGTCTTCCCGTCAATGTTTATTTCATCACAACATCTAAGAATGATTGCTTACTGGATTTCCATATACCTATACCTATATTCTTCATTCTGAAGCTAAGTAGAACATACATTATATATCTGCTTGTTGAATGCTAGCATTCTGAATTAAAATACCGGCTGATTGGCCAACCACTCAGGTCTTCCCACTTTAAGCAGCTCTTGGAGGTAAATAATCAAGCTTAGTGCTCTTTAAGAAGTGACCAATACCAGCATTTGTGTCTTGCGCTACCCTAACAATCTCATTGTTATGGTGAAACACAGCTACTTTAATGACTCTCTGCCAGTTGCAGACAATAACAACTCAATGCTTCTCAAACAGGAATTGCATTGGCCTTAACAGTTGTCAACTACAATATTTAAAGCTGTTTGCAAAGTATGCTTCTATCAAATGATTCTGGAGGAACTGTTGTTACTCTATGGGAATTACATGTTGCTCATGTATTTTATGCTACTGGGAAATACACAAAAGTATTATAATTGTTTACTTATTTGTAATGAGAATGAACTATGCTACAAGAGTTTTCATGTACTGAAACTATTTATCAAAAGGGGTCATAAGAGAATTAAGTTAATATTTCATTAGTATTTAAAAAACAAAAACAAAACATTTATTTGCAAGTTTATAACTCTGCACTTAACTTTTGCAACAGCCTTGCTTTGCTACAGTACATTTAAAATGAAGCGTACAGTATCAGGGGTATAAATGCTGTTCCATAAAACTGGTTTGCTTGATATTTCCATACAAAGCCTAAATTATATTAATTAAACTATGTAGCATGCTGTGATGTAATATAATCCACCTGATAGTGCAATTGACAGTGCACTGGCGCTGTGCTTATTCGCAAAAGAAGGGTAATTCTGTTAAATACAGAGACCAAGCTTTTGCTTTTTTTTATAAAAGAGGTTAAGCAATAATGTTAAGAAATGTTATTTCTTTCCTAAGATATGGAGAGTCCACAACGTCATTCCAATTACTAGTGGGAATATCACTCCTGGCCAGCAGGAGAAGGCAAAGAGCACCATAGCAAATCTGTTAAGTGTCACTGCCCTACCCATAATCCCCAGTCATTCTCTTTGCCTCTGTCAATGGAGGAGGTGAAGTTTAGTGTTTGAAGAAAAAATGGATTCTTTTTTTCTACAAGCAAGATTTTGCGTCTAGCTGTGTCCACGTCAATCTCTTCAGTAGAGTAGTGGTGGCTTTTAAGCAGTTAGGAAGTTGTGAGGTAGTCTTTGCTTGGTTTTCTAACATGTTTGCTGCCCATGGTATAGAAAGCCAGAGTTGGTTTCTCTGTTCTTTCTTTTTCTACAGGTCTCTGTAAGGAGTATGTGTTCTTTCACGCCTTGTGAGCTATCTACCTGCCGGACAGCTGGAATTGCAGGTAAGTGCTTTTGTCTTCTAGGTATGGAAACTTGCACTTTAAAGAATTTTTCTGCATTACCTTATTTGGGACATAGTAAATCCTTAGTAAAGTATTTTATTATTCAGTGGGCAGGCACATGAAAGAGTTAATCCTATGGCTCTTTATTTATTCAATTTTGTATGGGGCAAAAGTGTTGGGAGCTAATGTGATTGCATCTTGTGCTTTCACTTTATTAGCAGAAGTGACTGGAAGATAGGCACACTCAGGACTGTATTACAGTTCACTGTAACGTTTAACTCGGCTCTGAAACTCGTGCTTTCACTCTGTTGTGCAGTTTCTATTATAGCCGGTCACGTGACTCGCTCTCTCTCTTCCGCTCTTAGACCCGAGCGGTGACGGCTGGGCTAGTATTGTCTGTTAGGAGCCGGCTAATTTATTCCCTCAAAGTTGTTTTGTTCTCCAGAAGGCAGGTAGGAGCACCTCAGTCTGCTGAGGTGTAGAGGTTGCTGTTTTGGGGTACGTTTTTTTGAGTGCTATATCTCTCTGCATACATTTAAAGTGACAGTACAATTTTAAAAGAGTTTTATTTTTTGTGTCATTTCTGTGGGAGTTCTGGTAGTTTGATCATGGAGCAGGAGTCTGTTCCTATGGACAGATGTCTATTGTGTCACCTATGCAATTTTGTTCTTCATGCTTAAAAAGGACCTTAAAATGTAAAGAATTTTTTTTTTTTCTGAGTCTAATGTCTTTCAGGATGATGCTGTTCAGGCAATGCCACAGCTTTCTGCTCAAACGTCCCAAGCCTCAATGGCGTCACATACAGTGCCCTGCAATTCTTCTCAGCCTTCTGGATTAGGTTATTTGCCTGCAGATTTTGCTGCACAGGTATCTTCTGCGGTATCTGCAACATTATCTGATTTTCCTATTCTGGGAAAATGCAAGAGAAAATTTAGACATTCAGATAGTAAGGTTTCTGTTCCACCTACTGCTACGCAGGTTGCCCTCCCTCATAAGTCTGATGAGGAGGATACGTCGGTAGCCTCTAAAGGGTGAAATCTCAAATTCGGACAGTATAATTCCTTCATCTGATACTGAAGAAGTAAACTTCAGATTTAGGGGTCAATTTATTAAGCTCCGTATGGAGCCTGAAGGCTTGCCGGAAACAAACCTGTCCGCCTGCTCTAATTGCGGGGGACAGAAATCAACATGATCGAATACGATCGGGTTGATTGACACCCCTTGCTAGTGGCCGATTGGCTGTGAATCTGCAGGGGTTGGTATTGCACCAGCAGTTTACAAGAACTGCTGGTGCAATGATAAATTCCGACAGCGTATGCTGTCGGCATTTATAGATATGCAGCGGACATGATACTCTACATCGTATCATGTCCGCTCACACTATAATAAATTGACCCCTTAAGCTTTGTGTATTGTTAAAGGAGGTATGGCTACTTTGGACGACTCTGATACTTCTGTCGTTGTCAACCCTAAAAAATCTAGTAAACTTAACAAATACTATGATGTTCCTTCCTCTGTGGAAGTGTTTCCTGTTCCAGACTGTGTGACGGAGATTATTTCACAGGAATGGGAGAAGCCAGTTATACCTTTCTCCCCGTCTCCCGTTTTTAAAAAGATGTTTCCTGTTGCTGACTCCATTAAAGATTCATGGCGCATGGTGCCTAAAGTAGAAGGGGCTATTTCTACTCTGGCTAAGAGAACTACGATCCCTTTAGAGGATAGCTGCTCCTTTAAGGATCCCATGGAAAAGAAGCTGGAGGCTTATTTGAAAAAGATGTATTAGTGAAGAATAGAAACAAAAATATAAATCTCAAACTAAAAGTGAATATATCTTCATATGTATATGTAGTAGTTCACTCAAAGTGAATATATCTTCATATGTATATGTAGTAGTTCACTTTAAGGAGCAGTAGTGTAAATAGTTTAAAGTATATTGCAAAAAGTAATACAAAAGTAATACAAAATAACTTTTATTTATTTTTTATTAAAAGACAGCAAGTGTATAGTGTAGTTCTGCTGCCACAATTATTAAAAACGCTTCTCCTATATATTTAACTTGTATTAGTTCATGTATGTTAATTAAGATACAGGTATCCTGGGGATCAAATAATAATCCGATACCGTTTTATATATGTGTAGCGTGTTGTACAACACGCTACACATATATAAAACGGTATTGGATTATTATTTGATAAAGATGTATTTTCATCAGGGTCTTCAATGGCAACCTGCAGTCTGTATTGCCACAGTAGCAAGTGCTGCATCTTATTGGTGCAATGCTTTGTCTGAATTAATTTTAGGAGAGACTCTGTTAGAGGAGATCCAAGATAGGATTAAGGCTCTCAAACTAGCTAATTCCTTTATTTCTGATGCTAACATGCAAATTATTAGACTGGGAGCCAAGATGTGTGGCTAAAATCGTGGTCAGCTGACCTCCAAGTCCAAGCTTCTGGCGCTTCCTTACAAGGGTAAAACCTTGTTTGGACCTGGTCTGGCAGAAATAATTTCTGATATTGCGGGTGGAAAAGGGTCTAAAGACCTAAAGGGTCCAAAGGGCGTCAAAGTAATTTTCGTTCCTTTTGTAACTTCAAAGGTCATAAGTCTCCCTCTTCCAAGTAGGAGCAGCTCAAGTCCTCTTGGAAGCCCAATCAGTCTTGGAACAAGAGGAAGCAATCAAAGAAACCCTCAGCTGAGTCTAAGTCGGCATGAAAGGTCAGCCCCCGGTCTGGGATCGGATCAAGTGGGGGGCAGACTTTCCCTGTTTTTTCAAGCATGGATACGAGATGTCCCAGATCCTTGGGCTGTGGACATAGTATCTCAGGGTTACAACATAATTCAAAACTTTTCCTCCTAGGGGCAGATTCCATATCTCAAGATTATTTGCAGACCAGGTAAAAAAAGAGGCATTCTTGAAATGCATTCAGGACCTTTCCTCCTTGGGAGTGATTTTTCCAGTTCCAGTAAAGGGAACAGGGTCTAGGATTCTATTCAAATCTGTTCATGGTTCCCAAAAAAGAGGGATCTTTTCTACCCATTTTAGACCTAAAGTGTCTCAACAAGTTTCTTAGGGTACCATCCTTCAAAATGGAAACCATTCGTTCTATTCTTCCATTGGTTCAGGAGGGTCAGTTCATGACAACCATAGACCTGAAGGATGCGTATCTTTATGTTCCCATCCACAGGGATCATCACAAGTTCCTGAGGTTCACCTTTCTAGACAAACACTTTCAGTTTGTGGCTCTTCCATTTGGCCTTGCCACAGCTCCCAGATTTTTCTCAAAGGTTCTGGGGGGCTCTCTTGGCAGTGATCAGGTCTCTGGGAATTGTAATGGCGCCCTTCCTGGTCGACATATTGGTTCAGGTGCCATCTTTTCAACAAGCAAACTCTCATACAGTTGTTGTGTTTTCTGTTGTCTTTTCTACGTTCCCACGGATGGAAAGTGAATCTGGAAAAAAGTTCCCTTGTTCCAGCTACAAGGGTGGTTTTCTTAGGGAGCATAATAGATTCCCTATCTATGAAAAAAATCTCAATTTCACAAACAACCCTTTTCCTCTTTTTGACCATCATCTCCTAATTTGCAACATCACTTCCTTCGTTACAACCCCCTTCCTCTACCCCTTACAACAAACTTTACATTAGATCAGCAACAGCTTGCTAGCTCTCTCGAACCTCTCCTCTCTTCCATCACCTCCTTTTCGTGCCCTGATCAATCTATCTGCCACTATAACTCCACCCTTACATCAGTCATTGACACTCTAATCCTCAGCCTTGGCATACTCCTCTGACACAGTACATATGCAGATGTTCCCGTACTGCAGAGCGACACTGGAGGAAATCTCGAAGTTCAGCTGACTTTCTTTACTACAAATTCATCCTGAACTCCTACTATTCTGCCCTTAATCTTTATAAGCAACAATACTTCTCTAATCTCATCTCTACTCTTTCCTCTAACCCAAAACGTCTGTTTTCCATGTTCAATACTCTTCTCCGCCCACCCCCACCTCCTAATACAACTTCTCTCTCAGCTCAAGTTTTTGCCAGCCACTTCAATAACAAAACTGACTCATCAGAAATGAAATCACCTCTCAACTTACTACCAATCTCCCACCCCCTCAAAAGCTCACAATCATCCAAAACCTACATACCCTTAAATTAAGCTCTTTTGTCCCTGTTAACAAGGAAGAATTTTCTGCCCTTATACTGTCCTCCCACTGCCCTGTCACCTCACTACCTTTCCCTTGACCCTATCCCCTCACAGCTACTCTCCTCCCTTTCTTCTACCCTCACCCCCATACTCACACACATTTTCAATCTCTCCCTCAGCAATGGTATATTTCCCTCATCTCTAAAACATTCACTGGTCACACCTATCTTCAAAAAACCTTCCCTCGATCCAACCTCCCCATCCAACTACCGTCCTATTTTCCTACTCCCTCTTGCCTCAAAGCTCATTGAAAAGCTAGTATATGCATGTCTATCCCATTTCCTTACACTATACTTTCTTCTTGACCAACTGAAATCTGGATTTCATCCCCATCACTCCACAGAGACAGCAATTGTCAAGGTTACCAATGACCTACTTGCAGCAAAATCCAAAGGCCACTTCTCTCTGCTTATCCTCCTTGATCTGTCTGCAGCCTTTGACACTGTTGACCACCCTCTTTTGCTCTAAACCCTCCAATCCTTTGGCATCTGTGACACAGCTCTCTTGTGGTTCTCTTCCTATCTATCTAACCGTACCTTTAGCGAAGCCTTCTCCGGAGCATCCTCTGCCCCATTACCACTTTCTGTTGGGGTACCTCAAGGCTCTGTCCTCGGTCCCCTTCTCTTTTCAATCTATACGTCATCATTAGGTTCCTTAATAAAGTCCCACGGGTTTCAATATCATTTGTATGCCGATGACACCCAAATCTACCTCTCTGCACCAGACCTACCTCCTTCCTTACTTACCCGTGTCACTGTCTTTCTCATATCTCATCTTGGATGTCCTCTCACTACCTTAAGCTAAATCTCTCCAAAACTGAACTCCTTATTTTTTCCCCTTCTTCCAAAGTCTCCACCCCCCAATTTTCTATAACTGTTGATAATTCCATTATAACCCCTACCCCGCATGCCCGATGTCTTGGGGTCACACTTGACTCAGACCTTTCCTTCACTCCTCACATTTAGTCCTTGGCTAAAGCCTGTCGCTTCCACCTTAAAAACATCTCTAAAATTAGACATTTCCTTACACAAGACACAACTAAGATTTTAATCCACTCTCTCATCCTTTCCCGTCTCGACTACTGCAACTCCATCCTCTCTGGTCTACCTAGTTGCCGCCTAGCTCCTTTACAATCCATGATGAATGCCTCTGCAAAGCTCATCTTCCTTACACGTCGCTCTTCATCTGCTGCACCTCTCTGCCAGTCCCTTCACTGGCTTCCTCTTGCCTCCAGAATTAAACACAAAATCCTCACGCTGACATATAAAGCCCTCAACTGCACTGCTCCCCCCTACATTTAAGACCTTGTCTCCAGATACTCTCCCTCCCGTCCCCTTCGCTCTGCTCACAATCTCCTCCTCTCTTGTTACTTCCTCACATTCCCGTTTACAGGACTTCTGCAGACTGGCCCCCATCTTGTGGAGCTCCTTGCCTCGCTCCACAAGACTCTCCCCTAGTTTTAACAGCTTCTAGCGCTCTATAAAGACACTACTATTCAGGGATGCATACAACCAACACTAACCTTTCCTAACTCCATTGCTTTCCCCTTGAACCCCTTAGAATGTAACCCTATGAGCCCAGCTGTTTGTAGATTGCCTTCATAAGAGCCGAATACAACAGTGCAACTCTCGGCACGGCCCTCTACCCATTTGATCCCTATAAATGTTATCCTTATACTGTACCAACTATGTTTATAGCGCTGCAGAATCTGTTGGCACTCTACAAATACCTGTTAATAATAATAATATCTGGGACAACTGGGAAGCGGATTTCCTGAGCAGACAGACATTTCATCCTGGGGAGTGGGCTCTCCATCTAGATGGGTTATCCAGGTTAACCCTCAAGGGGGGGGGGTGCCGGAGTTGGATCTGATGGTGTCTCGGCAAAACGCCAAGCTTCCAAGGTATGGTTCAAGATCAAGAGATCTGCAGGCCGCTCTGATAGATGCTTTGGCGGTTCCTTGGGATTTCGGTCTAGCATATCTGTTTTCTCCATTTGTGCTCTTTCACGAATCATTGCTTGTATCAAACAGGAGAGAGCATCAGTAATTCTTATAGCTCCTGCATGGCCTTGCAGGATCTGGTATGCAGACCTAGTGAAGATATCATCTCTGCCACCTTGGAGGTTGCCTCTGAGGAAGGACCTTCTAACTCAGGTATTGCGTAAATACCTTTTTATTTTTTGAATCCAACGGCTACTCTTGGATTAGGGTCAGGATTCCTAGGATTCTGTCATTTCTCCAGGAAAGTCTGGAGAAAGGGTTGTCAGTCAGTTCTCTGAAAGGTCAGATTTCTGCTTGATCTATTCTTTTACATAACCGTCTAGCAGATGTGCCAGATGTTCAATCTTTTTGCCAGGCCCTGGTCAGAATCAGGCCTGTGTTTAAACATGTTGCTCCTCCTTGGAGCCTTAACCTTTGCATCAGGCTCTGTTTTATTCTATAGATATTAAAGGGCCATAATACCCAAATGTTTAAACACTTGAAAGTGATGCAGCATAGCTGTAAAAAGCTGATTAGAAAATATCACCTGAACATCTCTATGTAAAAAAGAAAGATATTTTACCTCAAAAGTTCCTCAGTAGCCACCTCCCATTGTAAAGGATTTCTAAGCAGCATTTTAGTGTGTTTGTCCTGGGACATCTGAAGGGACTAGCATCGTGCACTCTCATATTATTTCACCAATCAGGTAAAGGAAGCTTACTATGAAATCTCATGAGAGTTAAGTGAAATCTCATGAGATCACAGTAAGAGTTCATGACCTCAGCACTGCTGATGCTGATTGGCTGCTGTTCATTTCTTAATTTTTTTAAATTTGTTTACCTGCAGCTGGGAGCAGCTGAGTATAACTTTTTACACAGAACTTACTCTGCTGAGCTGAGGAGATTGTGAGGTAAAATATCTTCCTTTTTTACATAGAGAAGCTCAGGTGATATTTTCCTGTCAGCTTTTTACAGTTATACTGCATCAGTTTCAAGTGATTTAGCATATGAGTATTATGTCCCTTTAAGTTGCTATCTTGGAAGGTTTTGTTTCTTATTGCTATCTCTTCTGCTCAGAGAGTTTTAGAACTCTCGGCTTTGCAGTGGGATTTCCATTACCTGTCATGCAGATAAGGCGGTTCTTTGTACTAAATTGGGTTTTCTTCCGAAAGTGGTTTCGAATAGAAATATTAATCAGGAAATTGTTGTTCCTTCTCTCTGTCCTAATCCTTCTTCTCATGAGGAATGTCTGTTGCACAACTTGGATGTGGTGCATGCTCTAAAATTCTACCTTCAGGTGACTAAGGATTTTTGCCAATCTTCTGCCTTGTTTGTTTGTTTCTCTAGAAAGCGTAAGGGTCAGAATGCTACTGCTACTTCTCTTTCCCTCTGGTTGTGTATAATTCGTTTTACTTATGAGACTGCTGGTCAGCAGCCTCCACGACCCCACCCTTAATTAAGACAGTTATTTTTGACTGAACCTCAGGCACCTCTACACCTTTAGTTTTATTCCTTTTTCCATTTCCCTTTGGTCGGATAACTGGGGATTATGGGTAGGGGAGTGACACTTAACAGCTTTGCTGTGGTGCTCTTTGCCTCCTCCTGCTGGCCAGGAGTGATATTTCCACTAGTAATTGGAATGACATCGTGGACTCTCCATATCCGGAAAGAAAGAAATTTATCAGGTAAGCATACATTTTGTTTTTATTAACTCCCCTTTAATTAAAATGAAAGTGGGATTAAGGAGTTGAAGCTAAAAAGGCATAAACACTCTCATTAATTGGACCACTGAATATAATGCTTAGATTAGAATTTAAAGCAACCTTTTAACTAGTACCATATTGTCAAAAATAAAATATTTAAACATGATTATGCATTGTTTTTTTGTTTTTTTTAAATATGTTTTTGAATGTTCTAACAAATAATGTACAATTGTTTAAAAGTTTATGAATGTGATACATTGAGAATATCGGTTTAGGAATGACCCACAATAAAAAATAAAAAACAGTTAAGCTCTCACAAAACAAAATAAAAAAATTAATAACCATGAAAACTTGAAAATGTTTGCACACAATAAAATACAAACTAAATGCCACAAATGGTCCCAGTGGTGATATTTAAAGTCTCTCTCTGAGTCGTCAATAGAGAAAGTGGATTTTCTCAAAAAAGACAGAAAAAAAGAAACACTTCAAAGTCTAATACTACAATACTCTTATATTCTGCTTCACTAGCTCTCAATAATAGTACATTATACAAGGTATAAAATGTAGAAGACTAAATACTTTTCTTATGTGATTTATTATTATTATAAATTTTAAAAAGAGTTACAATGGGGAGACCTCTTAAGGGTTACCTCTTAATATCTCTTAAAAAAAAGATATTGTTTTATATATACATATATTGTAGTTATATGCCGATTGAACCTCATATAAGAATAAATTCAGATAGAGAGTTTGGAGGTGCTTTCAACCAACAGAAATGAAGACGGATTTCAGCATATAGATCAGCCAATAGAATGCAAGCTCAATCCTATTGGCTGATTGGATCAGCCAATAGGATTGAACTTCAATCCTATTGGCTCATTGCATCAGCCAATAGGATTTTTTCTACCTTAATTCCGATTGGCTGATAGAATTCTATCAGCCAATTGGAATCTAAGGGACGCCATCTTGGATGACGTCACTTAAAGGTACCTTCATTCAGCTTTAGTCGTCGGAAAAAGAGGATGCTCTGCGTTGGATGTCTTGAAGATGGACCCGCTCCGCGCCGGATGGATGAAGATAGTAGATGCCGTCTAGATGATGACTTCTGCCCGTCTGGATACCACTTCGCCCGACTTGGATGAAGACTTCTCCCGGCTTCGTTGAGGACTTCGGCCCGGCTTGGATGAAGACGTCTCCCGGTAAGTCGGTCTTCATGGGGTTAGTGTTAGTTTTTTTTAAGGGTGTATTGGTGGGTTTTATTTTTAGGTTAGGGACTTTGGGCTGCAATAGAGCTAACTGCCCTTTTAAGGGAAATGCCCATCCAAATGCCCTTTTCAGGGCAATGGGGAACTTAGGTTTTTTTAGATAGTATTTAATTTGGGGGGTTGGTTGTGTGGGTGGTGGGTTTTACTGTTGGGGGGTTGATTGTATTTTTTTTTTACAGGTAAAAGAGCTGATTACTCTGGGGCAATGCCCCACAAAAGGCCCTTTTAAGGGCTATTGGTAGTTTAGTTTAGGCTAGGTTTTTTTTTTTTTTTTTTTGGAGGGGGGGCTTTTTTTTATTTTAATAGGTGTAATTAGTTTAAATTTCTGTAATTTGTTTATTATTTTCTGTAATTTAGTGTGGTTTTTTTTAGCTAATTTAATTTAGGTAATTGAATTTAATTTAGTTAATTTATTTAATTATAGTGTAGTGTTAGTGTAACTTAGGTTAGGTTTTATTTTACAGGTACTTTTGTATTTATTTTAACTAGGTAGTTATTAAATAGTTAATAACTATTTAATAACTAGTCTACCTAGTTAAAATAAATACAAACTTGCCTGTAAAATAAAAATAAATCCTAAAATAGCTACAATGTAACTATTAGTTATATTGTAGCTAGATTAGGGTTTATTTTATAGGTAAGTATATTTGTCTGTTGAAATGAGATGTTTAGAACATTATGACCACATTATGACCACTAAACACAGTTCTCTTTTAAAGTGGTACTATTACAGAAATCCAATCCGCACATCATATACTTAGCACTGGTTTCAGTACTGTAGATTCGTTAGCTCGATGTAAAAAGCAATGAAGATTAAATCCTTGCTGTGTTGGATCCCCTGCACATCATTCATGTCGTTATATGATATTACTGTTGCCATTAAGAAGCTAGGACAACGTCCGCATCTGTACACAGGAGCCTAGCTTGGCGTTTTCCCTAACGGAAACAGTAATTTTATATGATGACATGACTGATGGGCAGGGGACCCCACACACAGCAAGGGTTTAATCTACATTGCTTGTTACATTGAGCTAGCAAATCTAAACTTGTAGTAGGATATTGTAGGTTTTCCATGTTTTAATAGTTTAACAAAAAAGAGTTAATTTTAAAAGTTCTACAACTTTTTGTTTCTATACCGAAGCCTCATTGCACATTCCTTTTTTTTTTTTTTTAAAGTGATAGTAAACTCTCCCCTTTTTAAAATCAGATCCGGAATATTAGTGATATTTTAGATGGAGTTGAATTAATCAGTTGTAATAAAGTTTTGCTATAACTTTTTAATATAGATATAAAATTCAAATACGCTCCACCTCTCACTTAGAATGTCAATTTTTCTTTGAGCTAACCATTGGTATTGTTCAATCAGCACTCTAGCTACAACAAAAGTGCCACATGGAGAGCGTGCTGATTGGACAACAATTTAAACCTTTAGCTCACAGAAAAATTGCTTCCTGTCAATGTTTACATAGTCTTTTTTTGTCCAACATTTGGGGCCCGATCCGATATGCAGCATTGCCCGCAAAAGCCGGCGATGCCAAATTTTGCGCTGGTTTGGTATCACATATACGGCGTAACATAGAAGTTACGCTCGTATATTTCACCCTTCGGCCGTAGTTTTTTGGCCCATAGAGTGATATACCAAACCCGCGCAGTTTGGTATCCAATATACAGCGTAAGGACTTACGTGGCGAAAATGGAGAAATCTTACTCCATTTTCACCTTGCCACAATTTGCAGGCGTAGTAGCCTTACGCTGAGTATTGGAGCCCCGTAACTCCCTAAACTACCTGCAAAATAGAACCTAACACCGGTCTTCAGTTCCAGCGTCGCCGATCTTCAGTTCCAGCGTCGCCGGTCTTCAGTTCCAGAGAGGACAGTCTTAAGCACCGCGGTCATCGGTCTGACTGGTTCCTGGAAGAAGACTTCTCCACCTGGAACAGGACCTTCTCCGCCGGTCTTCAGGACAGGTAAGGACCACTTGGGGGTTAGACTTAGGTTTTTTTAAGAGGGGATCGGGTGGGTTTTAGAGTAGGGGTGTGTGGGTGGTGGGTTGTAATAGGGGGGGGTTGTTCTTGTTTTTTACAGGTAAAAGAGCTGATTACTTTGGGGCAATGCCCCGCAAAAGGCCCTAATATAGATTAGTGTATTTAACTGTATTTTAGTTGAGATCATTGTAGTTTATTTAATTAATTTATTGATAGGGTAGTGTTAGGTGTAATGGTAACTTAGGTTAGGATTTATTTTACAGGTAATTTGGTAATTGTTTTAACTAGGTAGCTATTAAATAGTTATTAACTATTTAATAGCTATTGTACCTAGTTAAAATAAATACCAAGTTACCTGTAAAATAAATATAAATCCTAAAAATAGCTACAATGTAATTGTTAATTATATTGTAGCTATCTTAGGGTTTATTTTATAGGTAAGTATTTAGATTTAAATAGGAATAATTTAGTTAATATTATTAATATTATTTAGATTTATTTTAATAATAATTAAGTTAGGGGGTGTTAGGGTTAGACTTAGGTTTAGTGGTTAATATATTTAATATTAGGAGTGAGAGGGGGGATTGCGGATAGAGGGGTATACGTGTTGGTTTATTTTTGGGAGGCGTGTTAGACAGTTACGGGAGATTTTATACTTTAGTTAATTTTTTTATGCGGCGGCAGTTTCGAAAGTGTCGTAAGTCACTGGCGACTCCAGAAATTTGTACTTACGCTTATTTCTGGACATCGCTAGTTTGTCCGACTTACAGCACTTTAGCAACTGCCGGCGCCGTATATGTGATAGGTCGAGGTGCGAGGTGAAACTACGGGCGGCACAGGTTTCCACGCTTGCGCCAAAACCTGCTCCGTATATCGGATCGCGCACTTGGTATTCTGGTATTTTCATTATAGCCTTGAACATAATCTCCCTGCTGGTATTTCAAAATCA